>NC_081180.1:180300767-180540163 GCF_029867415.1 Vicia villosa
ATTGTTCGATTCAAGAATCTTGGTAATTGCTTCGTTATATGTAATTATAACTTCAACAAAAGATAAATAACATAACATACAAAACTTAAAGATTGTTAAAACATAAAGAATCTTAAACTGCAGAAACGTTAAAGACTTTGAAAGTAAATGATCATGAAAGTAAATTCGAAAGTAAGTGATTTAAAATAAAGATACAGGAATGTAAATGACAAGAAATAAATGGAATGCAGTAATTCAGAAATATATTCGAAAATGAAATACAATACACATGTATTAAAATGGTGGTGTCATACGTACATTTTCTCAGCGAACTCTTTCTCGTAACACTTGATACTTGAGTAAATATGTGAGTGATTTGTACAAAATGAACACACGGAATCCTAACATTAAGACCCCTATTTATACTAGTTTCGACCTTAACGGTCCTACACTAATCTGCTGCCACGTTTCTCATCAGAACTTCCAGCGAAGCCATCTGTTACTTGGACAGTTACGAAACCGTCTTCGAATTTCAAATCTTCCCGCCTGAGTCCGTCTTCGACGCGTGGCAGTGTAAAAAACACTATGAAAACACGCTAAGTAGTAACACTTAAATACATACTTTATAAATTTTGTCTAAGTCCCGAAGACATATGCTTTTATTAGTCTTTCAGTGTTCACTATCTTCAACGAACTTAGAAATCTTTATCTTCGAAGCATGACCATCAGTAGCCATTCTTTTACTTTTTAAGGGATGGCCATCAGTAACCATCTTTTCCTTCGATTCTCAACTTCTTCGAAGGACAAATATTATGAAACGAAATCTTCAGCTAACAAATTGCCCCCAATAAATGCCTGTTTCGAGAATCAACAGAAATAGGCGTTTCTTGTCATTATAAGATTTCGTTTTTATGATCCTTGAAAGTTCCAAGACTGCTGACTAACGTCATAATCATTGATAACACTGTTTCCGAAACGTCTTGTCATTTTCAAAGATGTCTTCTCATAACTTACATTCCCACGTTTTAACCTTACTTACTGATCATTATTCCTATATACTAGGAGTAAGGCTAACTTATTCGACCGCCGTTGGATTAAATCACCAACCGCCACGTGTCTCTCGGGTTTTACCCAAAAGATTTAAAAAGGTTTCCGTCAAACCTTTAAATACTTGACCTTGTGCCTTTATACCGCCTTCCATTCATCTTCTACACCGAGAAAACTGAAAACATCTTCACTCTTTTTTAAAATCTTGCTTTCTTTAGCAAAAACTTCTCCATGGCTTCATCTTCAAATGTTCTTCAACCCGCTGTGAAGCTCCAATCAACAACACGTTCTGGGGAACGAGAGTTCGTTCCAAACCCTAATACTGAAGAAATACGCGCAATCTACGCTTCCCAGGTAATCATACCTTTTGATCTTTCTGGAAAAACTCTTGCCTTTATGGGTCCGTTACCGAGTGAAAATATCCAATCTGTGAATAAATTTTTCCCTGCTTACTATAAAACTAGACCAATAGTTAGCAAAGTTAAGATAGATGAAGACGGTCGTTCTCCTTTAGGCAAATCTACTAATGTAGAGGAAACTTCAACTGCAACCCCTTTAGCTTTAGCCAAAATTAGGTTAAACTATATGACCAATTCTGTAAAAGTGTTTAGGTCATTCCCTTTAGCCAAAGATCCTGATTTGTACTATGCCTGGTTAGAAAAAGTAGAAAAACAGAAAGGATCCTTCTGGAAATCGTTAGGGATATACGATTTGATCCAACTGTCAAAAACAGGTTTAGAATACAACCAACCCATGTTGGTAGCAGCGGTTCATTTCTGGGATGCTTCTCACAATACCTTCCATCTCCCATGTGGCATGGTTACCCCCACACTTTTCGATGTGGCTGCTATTACGGGACTTCGACCAACAGGTGAAACCTTCGATCCTAATGACATGGATAATGACACTATAGGTTTTAATGATTCGCAAGTTACTTACACGGCATTCATCCAGAAGCACCATATCACCGCTGAAACGACAGTATCTGACGAAGAACATATTGCTTTTCTGGCATTATGGCTTTCACGGTGCGCCTTCTGCTCAAGATCTATCCAGGTTGCAAAGAGTTACCTTTGCATGGCTAATCAATTGCATGCTGGGAAAAAACTCAACCTCAGCCAACTACTTCTAGGGTTTCTTTACGAAAACCTTAGTGAAGCTGCAAATCTTACTAAAAATTTCAAATCTGGCAGTTTACTTTATGCTGGTCCTTTCTGGTTATTGCAACTGTGGCTTAACGCTACATTCGAAACTCATCTTCCCTTTCGAGGAGATGTCAATGAGGAGGACAGCACAATCAAAAATCGAACTATAGAGGGGACCAGGTTAGCTTACCTAACTCCAAAAGAAGAAATGGGAAAGCTTCATGAACATTTCCTGGCGTATTCAATGATGTTTGCTCGGCGTGACCAGTTCGATCCTTCTATGGCCCCATTTGTACACAGAATAATAGGCCCTGAATGGTTCACTCGAAAATTTCCACCAACATCTCAAGATCAACAAATCGAATCTATGGAAATTTGGGAAGCCTTTCTGACTCCAAGATTATTTTCCCATCGTCTTCGACCATCAAAGGGTCAATGTATCCTCATGTGTTATCAACCAAATTTGGTCTCGAGACAGTTTGGGCTAGCTCAGATAACACCCAAGTGCTTATATGAGAAAAGAAACCATATGTGTTTCCACACTTTGTATTTGACTGAAGAAGAATGCGAACGAAAAATCAACAAATACATTGGCGTCACCAACCTTTCTCCTATTTCTTTCGAACCTTCTTTCTACTCTACACCAGATTTCCATCAATGGTGGACAGAGTATTATAGCTCTCAAATTTTTTATGCTGATAGCCTTGCTCAAGAACTAACCGCAGCTTTCACTGATGTGCAGGAGAACTTCAAAAAAGGTACTTCAACTCATATTAAAGAAATCCAAGCTTTTCAAAAATTCTTTGAAACTATCTATATGCCTGATGATCTTAGTCGGACCGTTCGTGAGGCTGCAGTCACTTTGCGCGAAAAGTTTTCCACCAAACTAAATAAATTGAAATTGCCCTCGTATGTTCGACCAGAACTACGTTATGAAGTGGCTTTCAAACTTCATCCTCCAAAATTCCCTCCACTACCAAGTGCTGATTTTGGTGTGGCTCTAAGTCCTCCTTTCCCAGACTGGTTTGTGTGTGGGAATGTTCTCAAAATTCTTCGAGAGAGTACTAAAAAACGCGCTGAGCGAGTGGTTTCGACTAAGCATACCTTGGATACTTTCAAAGGACATCTTCATATAGATCTTAAACATGTCCGTGTCCTGACTCCAATACCTGAAGGTTTGGATTAAGATAATCTTTTTCGACTGACTTCTCTTTTCTTTACTGATATACTAATTTCAGTCTCAACTACAGCTGTTGCACGAAGGAGGAAGATTAAAGAAGCTTCTGCCCCAAAAGAGTCTGAGACATCTAAAAGCGACAAACCAAACGAGAGTGACTCGATCGTCACTGATAAGAAACCCACGGTAAATACTTATCTCATACTCTCAATCTTGTGCAATTCTGTGATTAGTATTCATCTTTCTCATTTTCCACTTGCCAGAGCTCGAAACCCCCAACGGGTTCGAAGCGTAAAGCTTCTTCGACAACTGGTTCAGATGGCGAAGATAAATCTCCTCCTCAAACTAGACAAGGACAGAAAAAGAAACACAAAGCTGTTACCCCTTCAAGAAAAGGGAAAAAGGCAAGTCCTTCAACAGCTGCTTCTCCTGGTAATAAGGCGTCTTCTGAAGAGTCTCCTTTGAAGACTGCCAGCAATGCTCTTGTTTTGGAAAGTCATAACTCAAGTCCAGACAACAATCCACCCAAGGTATCTTGCGTTTGTCCTACATATTATCTTGTAATTTTAACTAAATAATTGCACTGACATTTTACCTTGTTATTGCAGGATGATGCTGGCACTGCTACTTCTGGTTTCAAAGACCATGGCCTCACCATTGATGTTGATAAACTTTATGGTAATTGTTAAATTTCAACTTTCGTCAATTAAAACTTTCGAAGGCTTAACCTCACGACTAACTTGGCTTCGTTCAAAACAGATACTTCTCAAGCTAGAACCCATGTTCTCTCACCAGTCTTCGAAGATGTTAGGCCAATTGCCACTATATTGCCTAATGAGCCAATCGAAGAAAGCCAATCTACTGAGGAATCTCCACCTACTCATCAAGGCAAAGATTTGGAAGAGGATCATCCGTTCTCCAGCAGCGACAATGTGAACAAGCAATCACATGGCAACGAAGATTCTGCATCGGAGAAAGATGCTATGGAGGAGATTTCTCAACCAGAAAAACCAATCTCTCAAGGAACTTCAACTCCCGATGTAAAAACTATTCCTGAGACAACTTCGACGCCTGCCCCTACGAAGCCTACTCCTTCGGAGCTTGAACAACTTAAACAGACTGATCCTCTTGGGTTCCTAAAGGCTATCATGAATGTGAATACTTCTTCACTTTCGGAGCCTGATGTCTCTCCAGCTGTAACTGCAGATTCTAGTGACAAGGAAGATACTCCTAATCTTCTTCGACAGATAAAAGAGAGATTCTTTGGGGTCAATCTTGTAGATGTTCTCAACCGGGACCCTGTTAAAAGCCACAACTTAAATCAACTTTTAAAGAAAGTAGATTTGCTTCAAGTTTCCCCAGAAGTCTCAGAGATGATTGTTCTGCTAGGCTCTCTACTTGAACAACTCCAAGCTAACATTCTTCGAAAGCAAAATGTCGAGAAAGAATTATCTGAGACAGTGGCCTCTCATGACTCTTCATGGAATTCTGCTGTGGAAGCCACAAAACAAGGTGAGGCCCTCAGGCTCAAATATTCAGAAAATCAGAAGACCGTCGATGATTATGAGAAGAAAATCAACTCTTGGAAGCAAGAAATCAAAGCACTCAAGGGCAAGATAAAGGAGGCTGAAAGTAGTCAAGCAGCCCTCAAAAAATCTAATCAACAAGATTTGCTCGAAGTGGTGCAGTCAGGAATCAAACATTTCGAGACTGCACAGAAGTTAGTGCCAGAGATCGAAAAGTTGAAGAAACAAAGGGCACTAATTGAACTTCGAATGTCCTCATGGGAAACTCAATACCTGAAGATCAAAAAGGATCTCCCTGAGGAATTTAGCTAAATGTCTTCAATCTTGTTTCATTTGTTGGATTTTTTATTTTGTAATCGAGACATTTCTATCCATAATATTTGCCAGCATTAATTTAACAAATCTTTCAATTTTCTGCCAAATATATCTTTAGATTTCCTACAGTGCTTTTATTAAATGCAATATGTAGAACCTGAACATCCTTCGCAGCACTCTTGCCTCTAGACTTGACGTTTCCACTTCCTCTAGCCATAATCATTATTAAAAGTGACGTAATTTTCTCCAAAACGCCGGTTTTAAGACGTGCGTGCATCAGTTTAATGATTACTTCTCAACTTCCAATGGCGGGAAACGGCGGAGGCCATAACTTCTCATTTTGAAAAACGAACCGCAGTCTAATCACTCATTAAAAATGTAAAACCAACCTTCAGTATTCTCTTTCTATATAAAGGGTCCAATATCACCCTCATTTCTTTATTCAAATGCTTCTTCTTCCAAACCAAAACACAGAGAAAAGAAAAAACACAACTCTTTCCTCTCAAAC
This sequence comes from Vicia villosa, assembly GCF_029867415.1. Taxonomy (NCBI): domain Eukaryota; kingdom Viridiplantae; phylum Streptophyta; class Magnoliopsida; order Fabales; family Fabaceae; genus Vicia; species Vicia villosa. The sequence continues at coordinate 180,306,465 of NC_081180.1, forward strand.
ACCATTTTTCCTTGAAATGGCTGGAATTCTCTCCTTTAACGATCTCAAAGCTCTCATCAAGGGTGAGTTCAGACTTAATGAGGATGAACTTGTTCGTCATTTCATTAATATTGAAACCCTCTTTGCTAATCAGGAACTGAACTTCTACTTTGAGGAAGTCCTGGAGGGTGCCATCTACCCTAATATGGTGGCAGAGTTTTGGATGAATGCGTCTTTACGCATAGACCCTGAAGGTAGAGCCACCATTGATTCATCCATTCGACATGCTCACCTTAGCATTACCCCCACCACTATTGCCAATCTCATAAGATGCAATAACTCCGGAGCAACTTTTGATGATAATGTTTTCAGCATGACTACTCATATCATGTTGAGAACACTCATGGACAGTGATCGCTTTAGCGCAAAAACCATCAGGATCTGGCACCAAATGCTCGTAGGCAACTTTCAACCTCGGGTGATCGATGAGAATAACATCATGGTTGAAGATCTGGAGTTTATTCTCTGTGGTCTTCGGGGAAGAAAGATCAACATACCCTTGATGATCTTCAAGGGGCTTGTCAAAGCTGTTTCTACCGGTGTTGATCGTCGAGAAAGTGTAACTTGTCTTCCATACGGGAGGCTCCTTAGTTACATTTTTCTCAAGAAAGGCGTAGTGAGAAGAATGCGTGATTCTGGAGCTAGGGACATGTTCGAAGCTGAACCTGTTCCTGTGCTATCTTTGGAAGGTTTAGACGCCAGAATTAACTAGCGAGTCTAGGTTTAATCTTTTTATATGTCTATGCCTTCCTTTCTTTTTGTAATCTCAGATCCTATTTTTGGATATTTTTGTAATGAATGTATTTCCATGCTTGCAATGAAAAGAATATTTTGGTGTTTTCCTTGATTTTTCTTTCCATAATTCTTTCTGATTCTGAAGCCATTTTGATCAATGTGAAGTATATTTTGACACATGCCTGACCATTTTGGCTTTTCGTAGTACCTTGAGTGTCTACGTCTTTGCAATCTTTACTTCATGCATGCTAGGTTTATATCTCTTCAAATATTTCCCGTTTACTCTTAAGATCCTGCGATCTTCTGCTAACTCTTCAATTTCGTAAGCATTGTTCGAGAATACTTTTAAGATTCGAAAGGGTCCTTCCCAATGTGGGGACCATTTACCAAGTGCCTGATTCTTTCGATCTATAGGTAAAATAACTTTCCAAACTAGATCATTATTAACAAAAGTTTTACCTTTCACCTTTTTGTTATATGCTCTGGACACTCTTTCCTTTTGCCTCTTTATCATTTCCAATGCTCGAAGCCTGTCTTCATCCAAATCTACTAACTCGTTCATCATTAATTCCCAGTATACGTTGGGAGAAATGTCTGCTTGCCTTTGTATTCTTACTGATTGCAAACATATCTCAATTGGAAGTACTGCATCATGTCCAAACGTTAACTGAAAAGGAGTTGTATTTGTGGCTTCTTTTGGAGATGTTCGACAAGCCCAAAGTGCCTGATCTAAAGTCTTATGCCAATTCTTGGGTTTCTTTCCCACATGTTTCTTAATAAGGCCAATTATTACTTTGTTTGCTGCATCAACCTGGCCATTTGCTTGAGCATAATAAGGTGTAGAAGTAAATAACTTGAAACCTATTTCTCTGGCAAAGTCTTGCATTTTTCGTCCAGTAAAGACTGATCCCTGATCCGTTGTTATGCTTTCTGGGATTCCAAACCTATATATAATATGTTTTTGGATAAACTCAATCACAGCCTCTTGATCCACATTTGCCAGTGGTATTGCTTCGACCCATTTTGTGAAATAGTCTATTCCCACCAAAATGTATCTTTGACCTTTAGAGGACTTGGGGTGAATTTCTCCAATCAAATCTAGTGCCCATCCCCTAAAAGGCCATGGTTTTACTATCGTACTTAGTTCGTTTGCTGGGGCGTGTTGGATACCTGCATGTTCTTGGCATTCTTGGCACCCTTTTGCAAATTCTATGCAATCTTTTAACATCGAAGGCCAATACATCCCATATCGAAACAAGAGCCATTTCATTTTGTGCCCTGCTTGATGTGCACCACATGCCCCACTATGTACGTTCGACAGAGCCAAGTATGCTTCTGCTTCTCCCAAGCATTTTAACAATACCCCTTCAGGAGTTTTCTTAAACAATTCATTTCCCATCAGATAATATGACAGGGCTCTATACTTGATTTTTCTGTCTGTATCCGTCGAAGGATTTTTCAGATAGTTAATAATTGGACTCCTCCAATCTGTGTCTGCCAATGAATCTATATTCAGTACCTCGAATTGTTCTTTGTTGGCATAACCCAATCGTGAGTTCTCCAGATCACTTGGCGAAAGTTTAGTAAACATTGCTCTTCCTCTTACTTCAATTAATTCTTCCAACTTTTCTTTTGATACTTTATATCCTGAAGCTAATTGTGCCAAGTCGTTTGCTTCCTGGTTATTCACTCTTGATACGTGTTTTAATTCCACATATTCAAATTTCTTGAGTAGCCTATTTGCAATAACAAAATACATGATCAAATTCTCTTTGATACACTTGTACTCTTTTGTCAATTGCTTGATGACCAATTCGGAGTCTCCTTTAATTTCGACTCTGGTTTCCCCCAATTCTAACAAAGCCTCAAGTCCAGCAATCAATGCTTCATATTCAGCTTCATTGTTGGAGCATAATGGACCTTCAATTTTATACTTGAGCTTTGTTGGAATTCCATCAGGAGAAATTATCAATATTCCAACACCAGTACCCTCTCTATGTGTTGAACCATCGAAATATAACTTCCAAGGTTTCAAATCCACATAATGCTGATGATTCTCAACCACCGCATGGTCAACAATGAAATCTGACACAATTTGACCTTTCATTGCCTTGAGAGGCTGAAATATTAATGAATATTCAGTAAGGGTTAAAGCCCATTTGCCAATTCGACTATGTAGTATTGGCTTAGATAACATGTGTTTAATAACATCACAATGAGATGAAACGTAAACATCAACTGGCTTTATATAATACTTAAGTTTGATACAAGAGAAATACAAACAAAGGCAGAGCTTTTCTATATCAGTATATCTAGTCTCTGCGTCATTGAGTACTCTACTTAAGTAATAAATGGCTCTTTCGATGCCATTCTCATCTTCTTGGGCTAACATGCTGCCTATTGTTTTATCTGATGCTGAAATATATAGGCGCATGTGCTTCTTCCCATTTGGGGGAGTGAGAATCGGTGGACACGTCAAGTATTGCTTTATTTGATCGAAAGCTTCTTGGTGTTCTGCACGCCATTCGAACTTTCCTTGCTTGAGCCGTAGTAAGGGCGAGAAAGCTTGGGTGCGTCCACTTAAGTTAGAGATAAATCTTCTTAAGAAATTTATCTTGCCCAATAATGACTGTAATTCTTTCTTCGTGGATGGAGACTTGGTTTCCATAATGGCTTTTGTCTTGTTTTGGTTTATTTCTATCCCTTTTTTGTGGACTACGAAACCCAAGAAATCACCTGCCTGCACAAAGAAAGCACATTTAAGGGGGTTCATCTTCAAGCCATATTTCCTCATCCTTTCGAATGATTGGCTTAAATGATCGAGATGACTCATACCCGAAGTAGATTTTACCACAATGTCATCTATATACACTTGCATGAATGTTTCTATAAAGTCATGAAATATAGAATTCATTGCTCTTTGATAAGTTGCCCCAGTGTTTTTCAAACCAAAAGGCATCACAACCCATTCGTAAGTGCCTATTGCTCCTGGGCAACGAAATGCTGTCTTGGATACATCATCTTCTGCTATAAAAATTTGATTGTATCCTGAATATCCATCCAACATGCTCAAGTACTCAAAACCTGCGGCTGAGTCTACTAGCATTTCTGCTACAGGCATAGGATACTCATCTTTAGGAGTAGTTGCATTAAGGTCACGAAAGTCTATGCATACTCTTAATGAGCCATTCTTTTTAATTACGGGTACTATATTAGCAATCCACTCGACATACCTTGTAGTTCGGATAAATTTGCAACGCAAGAGTCTTTCGATCTCTGTCTTAATCTTCGAGTGAATCTCCGGCGCGAATCTTCTGGGAGTTTGCTTTATTGGCTTCTTCCCTTCTTTTATTGGCAACTTCAATTCGACTAAATCTCTTCCGAGACCAGGCATCTCATCATAATCCCAAGCAAAACAATCTCTGTTGTCTTTCAACATTTTGATGATCGTTGCTTTCAACTCAGGTTCTAATTTCGCGCTGATATATGTTATTCTCTTTTGATCATTGTTTCCAAGATTTACTTCTTCAAGAGGATCTTGGGCCAACATCTTTATGCTCGACGCCATTGGGTCTTTTTCGAATCCCAAAGGTTCTTCGTCGTATATTGCATCCAACCTGTGACTCGTGCGTATCTCCAATTCTGTTATTCCTTCTTTGATTGGAACTGTATCTATCTTTGTACTTGATAGTTCGGCTTCGAGAGCCGCCTTTCTTTTGTTCTCGGCCACATAGGCCGAAATCTTCTCAAAGAACGCAGACTCAGACATGACTAATGTCATCATCCCAGCTTGTTGGCCGTACTGTTTGGTAATTCTCCAATGGTGCTGTATCTGGTGGACCATCCATGATCTCTCTATCCCATTGGAATCCATTTGGGTGTAACGTCAAATAGTACAATGCATTTCTATTTGGAGTATACATCTCTTCAGCAGCATGACAAGGACCTATGTTTGCCAGGTTCCTATCGAAGTTGGTTCTATTTACCTGGTTGACTTCAGCCATGTAGTAACTCTGATCACCTTCGATATTCTCCACTAGACCATCTTCTCTCCAAATTGTCACCCTCTGATGCATTGTTGAGGGTACAGCTGCTACACCATGAATCCATTCCCTACCAAGCAAAAGGTTGTAGTTTGCTTTTGCTGGTATAACCATAAACATGGTTGGCCTGGTAACTGAGCCTACTGTCAAATTGACTTGAACAACTCCCAGTGTTTGTCCTATTTTGCCTTCATAATTGGATAAAACCATGTTATGTGGCCTTATATCTGTATCGAACATGCCAATTTTTTTCAGCATATATTGAGGCATTAGGTTCACTGCTGCTCCTCCATCGACTAAGACTTTATTAATACCAACATTTTCAATCTTCGCCCTGATGTAGAGTGGCTTCAAGTGGTTTCGCATACCCTCATCCGGTCTTTCGAAGAAAGCATTCTGTTCTTCTACTGCGCCATTATTCAGCACATAGTAACACACAGGTCTGTGTTTTGTCATTTCTTCGATATCAGCCTCTTCACAGTCTTCTACTTCAACTTCCTGGTTAAACTCATGAGGGAGTACAGATACCACATTACAATTCAGATTTATGGATGACACTCCATCGGAATCAAAATCATTTGTCATTCTATCCTCTTCTTTCCAGGAATTTGAACGCATCTTCTCTTCTTCATCTAAGAGTTTCTCAGCTTCGAACAACCTACGTTCCACAGGAGGTTTGTTTGACTTTGCCCCCTGGTATGAGACTTGATTGCTACTAGATTATCCAGCTTCTCTTGGCCTGTATTCCTTCTGAGATTTTTTCATCCTCTGATGCCTTTTCCACTGGGACCGAGACATAGGATTTTTTCCTTTATAATTCTCCAATCGGTTTGCCTCTCGATTTGGTCTTTGAAATTGTTTCCTATATGCCATTGCGGTTCTTCCACCTTGGTCCCAACTCCGCCATTTGTTGGTTCTTGCATCAGCTTGTATCCACCTATCCCTGGGTGCATTTGCAGGGACTTTGAAAGTCACTCTTCGAGCTCTAGGGTGTGGACTATCAGGCCTCTTTGTTGGAGTCCATATGTCGAAACCATAAAGATTAGGACGTAACCCCTGAGTTTCTCTACTCATATGGCAGTACACGCGTTCGAATGATCGTGCGAGCCTTTCATCATAGACTGCCCCACATCTGGGACACAGAGCAACTTCAGTGTTTCCTTTGTGGCATCTGACCAAAAATCCTACCAAGCTCTCATCCATCTTTGGATATAGTTGTAGCAGGGGATTTGGCTCTCTTCCTGGATGTTCCCATCTTTCGCGTCGAGCCCTCTCGAAGTTGGCTTCGACTCTTCGATTCAGCATGATCGAACACCTTGGACACATCCATTGCTTACCACCATTTCTCTCGTGACAATTCCAGAGATATTCTTTGAGGCTTTCAGTTTTTGGTGGAGCTTCGATGCCCCCATTTTGCCTCGTTAACCAGGTCTCTAATTCGCCAAACTCAGATACTGGGCGTCTGGCACTGACAATGTTAACTGCTACTGGAGGAACTTCAGAGATTTGTATTTTCTGGAGTTTCATCCTGAGGTCTTCAGTGGCCTCGCTGCTTTCTTCCTTCGAGGCTTCAGTTATTTCTGCCTTGGAAGATTCTTCAACATCAGTATTGAAGATTATGTCACCATTTAGGCTTTCAGTAGCCTGCTTTCCATTGAACATTGATTTAGTTTCTACAACTTCGACTTCAGACGCCTCCACCATGTTGATATCTTCTACCTCACAGAAGCTAGCGTCAGCAATGTTCAGAGGATTTGAATCTACCTTCATTTGACTCTTGGTTTTGTCGGCAAACTTCAACCTTCCATCATTGAGAGCATTTTGGATTAGATCCCTGAAAAGAAAACATTGAGAAGTTTTATGGCCTAAAAAACCATGATATTTACAAAAACCTCTTTTCTTCCGTTGTTCCAACGGAGGAATTTTGGAATTTGGAGGTAGTATCATTTGGCCATCTTTTACCAGTAAATCAAATATTTCATCACATTTGGTAATGTCAAATGTATAAGTTTTCTTAGGGAATCTATCATTCTTATCATTTTCTACTGGGTTTTTTCCATTTGCTGGATTTAACAATTTGCAAGCATAAGGTGGCGCTTCTTTTAATTCAGCCAAGTCTATTTCGACTTCTTCAGGGCTATATGAGTCATTGAAAGACTCATCATCAACATTCTCGGCTTCGACGTACGCCACTCTTTCTTTCTTATAGCTTTTATTTGCCCTAGCTTTTTCTGCCTTCAGGCGTTCGACCTGTCGAACCCTATCTGCTAATTGGGCCATGTCCCTGTGGTATTGGGTATCTAGTTTCTTTCTTATTGAATAATCCAAACCACCCGCAGCCATTTCGACGAGTTCATGTTTCGGAACTGTCGTAAAACACCTTGATTTCAACAGGCGGAACCTATTCAAGTAGTCATCAATTGTTTCTGCGAATTTTCTCTTAACACTGGCCAATTCTTTCAGACTTATCTTAGTTTGACCCATGTAGAATTGCTCGTGGAACAACCTTTCTAAGTATGCCCATGCATCTATCGAATTTGGTGGCAAAGTGGTGAACCAGATGAAGGCATTTTTTGTCAGCGAACTAGGGAAATATTTAATCCTTAGATCCTCGTTTCCCGCTAAGTCTCCTGCTTCTGTTAAATATCTAGCAATATGTTCCACAGTTGACTCATTAGTTTCGCCAGAAAATTTTGTGAATTTAGGAACCTTAGTTCCCCTAGGCAATTCTGTCTGCATGATATAATCTGATATAGGGGATGTATAATTTGGGCGTCTGAGTCCAGTACTAAGGCCATTATTGGCCATAACCCTTTCTATCATGGCAGTTAAATTATTTTCTGTGGCCAGATTTTCTCTTCTAACTCTTTGGACAATCTCATCTGGATGATCGTCCCTACCCAAAATCCTCAATCTGGGTCGTTCTTCCTCCATTTCTTGTCGAAAGGGAACGGTCCTTTGACTTGAATCCTCCAAGTTAATTACTGGAGTCTTTTCGAACGACTCCGTCCTTCGTGAGGGGCCTACATCCCTAGGAGCCGTCCTAGGTGGGGGAACCATATCTTGCACACGCTCCAAAATAGGCCTCTCTTCTTGATTCACAGGCTGTTTGTCTTTCCTTTTAGGTGGTGGTACTCCCATGAATTCTACCATTCGATTCATTTGAGATGATATCTTTTGGAAAATTTCTACGTTTTCTCTATTTGTCGTAGTAACACTTGCCATTAGTGGATTCAAGACTGAAGTTAGTTCTCTGGCCAAAACCCCTACCATATCATGGTTGCTTGCATCCATTTCTTGTCGAAATGCTGCTTGGTTATTCGTGGTAAAATTGGGTATTTGGGTAGAAAAATTAGTGTTGCGTCCACTTCGACCCACTGAACTAATATTTGGCGAAAATGTCGTATTATTAGTTGAGGCATTTATAGGTCTTGCCCCTCGTACGTCTGGTCCAAATGGGTATGGCATTCCATATGGACTATTTGGTCTCCATTCGAAGCCAGAACTTGTGCCTTGACCAAACGAATTGTTTGCAGCGTCTGTCAAGGGATACAATACATCATCTGCACTTGTGGATGAGGGTGCGGTTATCGATGCCGAAACTGGAACAGTTCCTGAATGCCCTGTAGTATTTTCAGGCGTGGTCTGGGAATTGTCTGCAGGTCTCGATCCATTTGGACCCGTCGTATTCTGTGTTCCCTGACTGGAAGTCGAATTTGCCGCTCCTGATCCTGAACCTTGTGGGGGATCCTGATCACCCCCTGCACTGGCCGTGACAGCCATTTTCCTGTTGTACCTTCGTTTGGGAATCGGTTGTGCACTGTTCTTTAATTTACCGTTCCTAAGGTTCATACAAGGTCTTGATATTGTCTAGACAAAAATAAAGCAATTGATTAAAACAATCCGCATGACACTGTCCCACCGGGTGTGCCAATTTGTTTACGGTGATTTCCGGTAAACAACCGCTAGTCTTCCAAACTATAATAAATATGATTTGGTTACTTGCAGGATCGACTAGATTGATCCTAGGACACATAGTCAAGAAGATTGTTATCAATGTTCATTTGAATCATATTCGTAATTTGTTCTCTTCGATGAATATTGTTCGATTCAAGAATCTTGGTAATTGCTTCGTTATATGTAATTATAACTTCAACAAAAAAGATAAATAACATAACATACAAAACTTAAAGATTGTTAAAACATAAAGAATCTTAAACTGCAGAAACGTTAAAGACTTTGAAAGTAAATGATCATGAAAGTAAATTCGAAAGTAAGTGATTTAAAATAAAGATACAGGAATGTAAATGACAAGAAATAAATGGAATGCAGTAATTCAGAAATATATTCGAAAATGAAATACAATACACATGTATTAAAATGGTGGTGTCATACGTACATTTTCTCAGCAAACTCTTTCTCGTAACACTTGATACTTGAGTAAATATGTGAGTGATTTGTACAAAATGAACACACGGAATCCTAACATTAAGACCCCTATTTATACTAGTTTCGACCTTAACGGTCCTACACTAATCTGCTGCCACGTTTCTCATCAGAACTTCCAGCGAAGCCATCTGTATTTGGACAGTTACGAAACCGTCTTCGAATTTCAAATCTTCCCGCCTGAGTCCGTCTTCGACGCGTGGCAGTGTAAAAAACACTATGAAAACACGCTAAATAGTAACACTTAAATACATACTTTATAAATTTTGTCTAAGTCCCGAAGACATATGCTTTTATTAGTCTTTCAGTGTTCACTATCTTCAACGAACTTAGAAGTCTTTATCTTCGAAGCATGACCATCAGTAGTCATTTTCTTACTTTTTTAAGGGATGGTCATCAGTAACCATCTTTTCTTCGATTCTCAACTTCTTCGAAGGACAATATTTATGAAACGAAATCTTCAGCTAACAGTTGCGTAGGCTAAGGTGGATCCCTCCGATATTGCAGTGTGTTAAGTTAAATACGGATGGCGCATATAGCAAAGGTGATAATGCCGGTTGTGGTGGTGTGATTAGAGGTACGCAAGGGGAATGGTTGGGGGGCTTCGCTCGATGTATTGGGCGATGCACTGTTTTGGAGGCGGAACTGTGGGGTGTTTTTGAAGGCATAAAATTAGCTTGGCAGATGGGATTCAGAGAGGTTGAACTTAACTTAGATTCTATTATGGCGGTGAATGCGATCAATACCGGAAAAATCAAGTTGGTAGGAGCTGCGCAACTAGTGAAGAACATTCGAGCATGGATGCAGAGAAGTTGGCAGATTAATATTGGGCATGTTTTTCGTGAGGAGAATCGGTGTGCGGATGCGCTAGCTAAGTTGGGATCCACGTTGGGTGTTGCTCTTACGGTTTTCCAGGAGTGTCCATTAGAAATTAAGGAAGTTTATGATGGAGATATCGCGGGATTTGCTATACCTAGACTTATTGCAGTGTAACCTCTTTTTTTGGGCATATGCCCCTCTACTATAAAAAAAATAGAGAAGGAGACACACTATTAAATTCACAATACCATTAAAGCAACGAAATGTTTATTATAGTCTTTTAACTTTTCTTTCGAGAATAATTGATTTGTTGGTGCTATAGGAGGATTATCATTTCCTCCTAATATACTAGTCTTAACTTCTTCTTTTTCAATTCTACTTATTTTTACTTTATTACAAATTATAAATGAAATTAATAAAGTTTTTATGTTGTTAGGATAGTATATGAACAATCGGTAAATAAATCTTATTTGCTCAAAATTTTGAAACTAATATTTTACATGTATTTTCGTATTTATTTATAATTCCTTATTTAAAGTTTTTTTAAGTGGGAAATGGCATTATAACAAATATATAAAGGAAACAATGTTTTATACAACATATATTTATTAGAATTGTCATTTATTTAATTTTTTATTTTAAATTATTATGTAATTTGTTAGAAAATAACCAAAATAATATAGAGATGAAGGAGAGAAAATAAGAGAGAAAGTGATATTCTATTATCTTCTTCAAGGAGTTATATTTACATTGCAAAGTGGACCTTATTTATAAGACATTAGGAAGGTAAAAAATCATAACCTTATTATATCACTTAATAGGGAATATGAAGATAAAATATAATAATACACATGGACATTCAAAATAATATTTATTCAAAACACTCCCCTTGGATGTCCATTAACGATATGCCTCGTTAAAACCTTACTAGAGAAAACTCAGTGAGAAAAATTTTAGTGAAGGAAAAAGAGTACAATATCCTTTGAATGTGAATTGACTCGTTAAAATCCTTACCAAGAAAACTGAATGGGACAAAACCATGGAAAAGAGAACAAGAGTGCAAAACATATGTAGGCCACATGGCTTAAATACATATAGCAAAACGGGTCAGCAACATGGGCTAGGCCCAATGAGTGAAAAACTAAGGAAGATAATTAAAATTATGATTAGGGATGGCAATTTGGCCCATCCCCACTGCGTACCCACAAAAATACCCACAATGGGTAGGGTAAAAACCCGCATAAATGGGTACGGGCACGGGCTCGGGTATGGGCAACTTAGTACCCAGCCCGCCCCATACCCACGCAACATATATATTTATATATTTTGATTTATATTATTATATTAAAATAAATGTCTATTAATTTTCAAAAATACATAGATGTTAAACCATTACATATGTAACATAAGTGTTCGTTTATTTCATAATTTTACAATAAGTTTTTTGAAAACATTTAAATGTTACTAAAAACATAAAATGATATGATATTTTATAGTTGATATATTTATTTTTTATTAGAAATGTGGGTAATGGGTACTTACGTTTGGGCCTACTATCATACAACTAACTTTAGACGTCTAAAGAATGGATCTTCAAGTCCATGTTTTTAATCATATGAACATATGCTACAAGATGTTCAATATCATTTTTGAATAATATATGGTATACTTATCTAGAAAGTTCTTGAAAGAAAAAAAATCTGAAAATGAGATTGATACTTGTGGACCTCCGTTTTTTAATCCGGGCCATACTGTCGCGGGGAAAAATCGTATGTCCTTTTTTCGGGATGAGACACCTGATGCCTTCTTTGGGCTCGAGTGCTCAAAAAATGATTTTTCTTTTGTACGGACCAAACTTTTTATTATTTCCAAAGGAGGAAAAGGAAAAAAGCTGCAATAACCTAAAAGTGGGGGGAGAGATCTTTGGGTAAGAGGGTTGGTTATACGAAGGGAAGGTATTAGCACCCAACGTATCTATAGTACTCTATAGGTTTCTTTATTTTGTTTTTCATCCTTGTTATGGTGGAGGTTCTTGTGAGAAAAAGGTGGGACCTAAGGTGTTTGTTTGATTATGCTCGCAAAGATCATCGCGATCCTCTGCATACATATCCCTTAGAGGGAATCAGAGCATCTGTAGCTCGGGGTCTACGGGTGCTAAGGTTTGAATGGTTTTTTTTGTTTTGTTTTGCTCGCCAAGGATCGACCTTGTGCCTACGTATTCTCAAAGGGATGTTGAGAAAGTCAGAGAAATCGTAGTTCCCACTTATGCTAGTGGAAGCAAAGGAAAATAGACAAATGTCGTCTAAATGCTAGATGTATCTAATCTATATCATCACATACATCTGTTTGATTTTTGTTTGAAAATCTTTTCATTATAAGCCCTGGGCCATGCCACTTATGACGCTTAGAATGATAAAGATGTTTTTTTGTTTAACCAGCCTTGTGGCAAAAACTTTCAATGAAGTCAGCCTTGTGACAAAAAGTTTTGATTAACCAGCCAGCCTTGTGGCAAAAGTTTCAATGAAGTCAGCCTTGTGACAAAAACTTTGATTAATCATCCAGTACGGTGGTAAAACAGTTTGATTGATTAGCCAGCCTTGTGGCAAAAAGTTTGATTGATTGATTGTTTGTGATGATATATAAGAGATACTCCTAGCATAGAGATGAAAAATGTCTAATCTCCTAGGGTACTTGATTTGGATATTGGGGATGCTTATAAGAAGCCCGTGGGTCCTTGTACGAAGCCCAAGAGGAGGCTATCCGAGGGTCCTTGCATTGTAAGCCCAAGAGGAGGCTATGGGAGGGACAATCCAGGGTCCTTGCATTGTAAGCCCAAGAGGAGGCTATGGGAGGGTCACTCGTTTGTACAAAGCCCAAGGGGAGGCATGGTATAGTTGGTTTGAGCTCTTAGAGCGATTTCACCGGGAAACCATACTCTATGTCCTAACCTAAACTAGGGAGATTCTTTGCACGAAGCCCAATAGGAGGCTATGGGGAACCTAGTGTTGTACTAAGTTGAACAAGCATATATAACACAATCACAAACATGAACAAGTACGAACAAATATGCACAAGTACATGAACAATTATGAACAGTTATATGAACGGATATGAACAAGTATGAACAAGCACAAAGTGTGTGTATTATAATGGAGTTTATGAAGGAAATATACCTGTAAGCATGCTCCATTTGTATACACGGGGCTCGGGACTCATACTCGGGGAGAGGTCCATTTGAGTTTATTCAAAGCTATGTAAACAGGTATTCACAAAGGGGCTTGGGACTTATACCTACATGGAGGCCCATGGTATATTTTTGGGAAGATTTAAAGAAAACCTTCATTTTTTGATTAGTTGTTCAATGTTAAAAAACAAACTGATCGAGGTATGTACAAAAAAAGTGTACAATGAAATACCTAATTTCATGTACGGGAATGGGACTTATACCTACGTGGAGGCCCATGTTTTATTTTATAAAACATGGTTGATTGTTTTATTAACAGACGCGAGGTTTCGTTGTTTTGAAAACAGTTTGAAAGTTTGTTTTGAAAGAGTTTTCTGTACAAAGAAAAACTGTAAAAGGAAAGAGGAAAGGGACTTATACTCTTTAATATTCGAGAGGCCCACATCGTTTTGAAAATCAATTGATCAATTAAAAAGATTTAATCAATAGTTTCCTTTGAAAATAAAAAAGAAATGGTTTATCGTTTTTGAAAAGAATCGCGATCGCTTGTTTTAAAACGATTTGAATTTTGAAAGGAGTCAAATTAATCAAGATAAACAAAAAGATTATCCTCAATTAATACTTAGATGATTAGGGTTTGCTCCAAAAATATTTACAAGTGATGATTTTGAAAAATCAAGTGAAAAACAATATTTAAAAGTATTAAAAATACTTAAAAACAAGTCATTTTAAAATTATTTAAAAATATATTAAATGAATCTTTTTTGTGATTTTTTTTTAATATTGTCAAAATATGTATATTAAATAAAGAGTGTAAAAAAAATGAAGTGAAAATAATGAATTTTGATTGGTTAAATTAATTGGTGAAGTTTGTTAAAAAAATGAAAGAAAAATAGTATCAAAAAAATGGTTTTGGCCCTACTAGGGTTTGAACCCACGCACCCACGCTTGCTAACCAAAACATGGACCAATTGAGCCACGCTTGTGGCTTGTTTATAATACGCTTCCAATGCATATATTTTAAAACAAATATTTGAATTCTTTGAACAAAAAAACGCGCCAAGAACACAATCCTAACTGAATTTTGAAATTCTTCAAATCTGTGTTGTTTTGATTGATCAAAGGGTCTATCTCACTCGGTTTTGGACAAGGAACATGATGATGACTTTTAATTTCATTTATTTTTGCTCTAAGGTTATCAATTTTCACATGAACATGAAGAACCCTAAAACTGAATTTGATCGTGAAATGATGTATGTGCAAGTTATGATGCAATTGATTGAGGGTTAATGATCCCCATGTGTGCAGAAACAAGATGGTATATCAATATTTCATTTATGATGCGTGCATGATAGAGTTTGAAGTTCATGAGACTTACCTTCAAAAACGGCCAAAGTGGAGATTGAATTCTTCAGTAGAGGTGTTACAGAAGTTGTTGCTCGATCTGGACAGCTTCAATGATGATTATAGAACATGTCTGGGTGCTTGGAGTGGATTAAAAACATCTGGATCATTCCATGGAACCCGATCTGCAGTAGAACCAAGTGTGAATCGAGCCTGATGATTCTGAAGTTTTTGATTGATGATGAGTGTTGGGATAGTTCATATGTGACATATATGAGGTGTTGGAAGTGTTAGTTTGGACAGAAATGATCTTGAATGGATTTTGGCATGATAAGGCTCAATTTTGGTTCATGTGGAAGTGAGGTAGTGATTCTGAGATTTGAGTGTTTTTGGGGTGTGTGGATGGATCAAACACATCACATATGATGTTTAGAAGTTGTTAGAAACATCACTTTGGCCAGAAATTCAAAGGTTTGGAGGTTGAGTTTTCTACCTCTTTGAAAACTATGAAACTTGCAATTCAAGAAAGAAGAGAGAAAACCTATAATTGTGAGGTTTTGGTGTGAATTGAAGAGTGATTTGCACCTCTATTTATAGGCCAAGAGTTCTGAACTCAGACCTTTGCAAGTTGATCAAGAATTGGTGATTTGGCTTAAGAGATAAAAAGGAATCTTTTACATTTAATGCAAAATGGTTAAAGTGACCAAACCATGGTTAAAACTATAGCTTCTTATCCTCTTCCATTCTGATCTTCTAATCAGAAAATATCTCTCAATTATTGCTTCTATGCATCATTGCTTGAATTATAGGTCATGTAGTCTTGAAACTTAGTGAAAAATGGTGAGAATTCAAGTGAAAAAGTTCACTAATGTCAATATTCAAAACCATAGCTACACTTCATATTTTTTCATGCTCTTGGACATTTTGGAAAGCTCATATTACACACTTCAAAACCCTAGTTGAAAGTTTCTTCAAGATCTTTAAGGAAGTGGGTGAAAAAGATCCATGAACTTTGAAGAAAATGAAGTTTTAAGTGAAGTTTTCAAAAGATACCAACTTTGAAGCTCCATATCTCTTAAATGGTTGATCTTATGAAAAAACATTATATGTGACAAAGTTGTTCATTGGATCAAAATCTACAACTTTCATGTTGGAAGTTTTTTTCAGTTTGTAGGTGAAATTTTGAGAAATTCCCTTCCAAAGTTTGGAAAAAACCATGAAAAACACTTAGAAATTTTTCTAAGTATGGAAAGTCAAACTTTTGACTTTTTGATTCTTGATTGATTTTCTTGATTTTTCTTGATCAAATGACTTCTCATATCATATATTGATGATTTAAAACTTCAAAAGTCATGGTTGACCAAAATTCCCCAAAAGTCAATGGTGATCTTGTACAGTTGACTTTTTCAGACGAATCGCGTTTCTGGAGATTTCAAATGAAACAGGCTATCCTCATCAAATGAATGGCATGAATGGATCACATTGAAGCATTAGAGGATATTGAGCCATGGTTTGAGTTGTGGCACCATGTCCTGATTAAAAAGTCAATTGTTCAGTGAATTAGGTCAAAAAACCCTAATTGTCGACCTGATGAAATTGATGACTGTGGATCTTGAATTGAGATGCAATTTCCATGGGATATTGTCATAGGGATTATTTGAGGATGACTGAAACCTTTGATTGACTCCCTGGGGATTTTTAGGGTTTCCCAAGTGTGATCCCTGATTTTGGTCCCTGATAGTTCAAAACCCTAATCTGATGATTTGAAATTTCACTGTTAATCAATCCTTGTGTAGGAGATGTTATGAGCCAATGGATTAGGTCAAAATGATGCACTTGGGGTCTTGAGGTCATGTCCCAAGTCATTAGGTCAAATCCTGAGCAAAAGTCAGGAGTATGCTATCTTCAGTCAAAACCCTTAACTGGTCGATTCAGAGCCTTTAAGCTTGTTGAAATGAATCTCTGAGGACTAAATGTTGATTGTTGATGAAGATAATTCTTTTGAAATGAAGGGAGAACAAAACCCTAATTGATTGTTACTTGTACTGATGAGTGATTTCTTGATTAAATCCTGCTGAGTCACAAGTAGCAAACACAAGCTATGCAATTTGTTAGAGATGCAAATGATGTATATGCAATGATATGAGGTGGTATCTTAGGTCAAAAATTGGGGTATGACACATGCCCCTATTTAAGTTTCTTCAACCTGAGACATGAAGATTGAAAATCTTCGTTTTGATAGGATGGAAGAGACTTAAATATCAGAAGACGCAAATTTTGGACCTAAGATACCAAAATTGCGAATGATGCAAGGATATCTCTACCGAGGGATATCAAGAACTGACTCCACTGGGGAGAAGAGATCGGGAAGGATGTCTCAATCCATTTTAGGAAGAGAATCCGTTTCTTTTCTTTTCGGGAAAGCAAGTGTATGCTTCACCGGGGAATGATAGCTTTGTAAGAAAAGCTTACCTATCGACATTACCGACTATCAGCACAGGGATAGACTTGTTAATAATGCGAAGGTGAAAGGTATGAAACTGTATTACCGACTATCAGCATGGTGATAGACTTGACAAGGTAAAAAGAGTTTCAAAGGTTTGGTTAATATTACCGACTATCAGCCTTGTGATAGACATGTTAAATAATACAACCAGAACAAAAGGTTACCGACTACCAGCCTCGTGATAGTGGTTTTGAAGACTTGATCAATTATCAGTCGAGTGATAAAATGATCTTGGAGACTTTGCTAGGGAAATTACTGGATATTCAGCCTTGTGAACAGTAATAAGGCCCTGATTGTCAAATGGTCTTCATGATTGATTTCTTTGAGAGGAAAATCTTTTGAAAGAGACATAAGCTGCTCAGATGATGAGGCTATTGCTTATGGTCTGTTTTTCACGACTCTGTTTGGGGAATCGGAATTTGAATCTCTGGTAAAGACAAGGTTCTATCCAAGAATAAATTGGAAAGAGACAGTCAAACAAGACTTTGTACCCATGAGGAATGAACTCAACTGGGGATTTTCTCCTTTGTTTTGGAGAGGAGAAACTGAAGCAACCTTCTTCCACGAGGAATGATCTCAGTGGGGAACTGGAGAAAGAAGATGTTCTTTTTGCTTATGGGTGACAATCTATTGGAGAGACGACACGCCCATACCTGCTTCTTTTCTTCTTTTTTTTTCTTTTTCTTTTTTCTTCTTTCTTTTTTTTGGGATAGATATATCCTGAACAAGTGAATATTGAAAAATGCAAGAATGCATAAATGATGCAAATATGTATGAATGATAAATGTCATGAATGTTGCATGCATGCTAACGATACTGACAGACAAAGAAGTATATACTGGAGAAAGACCGACGTCGCAATACAACCAGATACTTGGCAAATGTTCTTCAACACGGTGTAGATAACACGGGTGATGAATGGTGTTACATGCTTTAAACTTCTCTGGGGAAGATAAGTATCTTTTCTCATTGAGATGGAAGAACTTTTTCACTGGAGATGGAAGATTTTCGTCACTGGGGATAAAAGACCTTCTTCACTGGGGATAGAAGAGCTTTTCCTATCATAATTTTTGATTCATCCTATGGAGATAGCTGTTGATGTTTCTTCTGTTGTTCATAACTCAAAGGAAAATTTCGCTTTTATTTTGAAAAAGTGAAGTAAATTCATTTAAACTTTTTTTTCTTTTTTTCTTTTCAAAAGTGAATAACACAATTAAAGCGTCATTTTGAAAGCTAAAAGAAATCAAGAATTGCAAACAAATGGGCACAAGGCTCAAATTTATTTAATAGGATGGAAATCAGCTAAAGGCGTGATTCCATGGAGTATTTACAAAAGTTGGAAATGGTAATTATGTGGAAAAGGCTACATTGAAAGCAATAACCACTATTCCCTAACAACTTTGAGTTCCAACTGTGCTTGTCGCTTCGGATTGGTGATGATTTGATTGAAGATCCTTTGATGAAAAAGACTCCTCAGGTGACGAAGTATTGACTGATGCAGTTACTTTGTCATAAATCCCTAATTTTTGCCTAGATTGCCCTTTCAGGTTTTCAATCTACCAGGATAATTTTTTCTGTTTATTGTCTCTAATTTTTGCCTGGACCGCCCTTTCGGGTTTTCAGTCCACCGAGACGCTCATTTTTGCCTAAGTCGCCCTTTGCGGGTTTTCGACTTACCGAGCTGTTCTTTTGTTTTTTTTAGACAAAGTATTTCTTGACTGCATCAGCATTCACAGGATGTGGGAGTTCATCACCATCCATGGTAGTAAGAATCATGGCCCCGCCAGAAAATGTTCTTTTGACAACATACGGGCCTTCGTAATTAGGAGACCATTTGCCCCTAGAATCTGGTTGAAAAGACAAGATCTTTTTAAGCACGAGGTCGCCTTCTTGAAATTCACGAGGTCGAACCTTTTTGTTGAAAGCTTGTTTCATCCTTGCTTGGTATAACTGTCCATGGCATAGAGCAGTCATACGTTTTTCTTCGATTAAGTTCAACTGATCGTATCTGCTTTGACACCATTCAGCCTCTGATAACTTAGTCTCCATGAGGACTCTCATTGATGGGATTTCAACTTCTACGGGGAGCACAGCTTCCATGCCGTATACTAGAGAAAAGGGAGTTGCCCCTGTTGAAGTACGCACTGAAGTACGGTACCCATGTAAAGCAAATGGCAGCATTTCATGCCAGTCTTTGTAAGTGACGACCATTTTCTGGACGATCTTCTTAATGTTCTTGTTAGCAGCTTCGATGGCGCTGTTCATTTTTGGTCTGTAAGGAGAAGAGTTATGATGCTCAATCTTGAATTCCTCACACAATTCTTTCATCATCTTGTTATTCAAGTTTGAACCATTGTCAGTAATGATCTTGCTGGGAATACCATATCGGCAAATGATGTTATTCTTGATAAACCTCACAACCACTTGTCTTGTAACATTGGCGTAAGATGCTGCTTCGACCCATTTGGTGAAGTAATCAATAGCTACCAAGATGAAACGATGTCCGTTTGAAGCTTTCGGTTTGATCATTCCAATCATGTCGATACCCCACATGGAGAAAGGCCATGGAGATGAGAGAACGTTGAGTAGAGTCGGTGGCACATGGATCTTATCTGCGTAGATATGGCACTTGTGACATCTCTTTACGTGTTTGTAACAGTCAGATTCCATTGTCAACCAATAGTATCCTGCTCTTAAGATCTTTTTGGACATTGCATGCCCATTTGAATGAGTTCCAAAGGACCCTTCATGCACTTCATGCATTAACATGTCTGCTTCGTGTCTGTCCACGCATCTGAGCAAAACCATGTCGAAGTTTCTTTTGTATAGCACATCTTCATTCAGGAAGAAACTGCCAGAAAGCCTCCTTAGAGTTTTCTTATCTTTGTTTGGTGCCCCAAGCGGGTACTCTTGAGTTTGAAGGAAGCGTTTGATGTCGTGAAACCACGGTTTGTCATCGATGACTGCTTCAGTTGCAAACACATAGGCGGGCCTTTCAAGGCGTGCAATTCTGACTTTAGGCATATCATTCCAATGATTGACTTTGAACATGGAAGATAGAGTAGCCAAGGCGTCTGCCATTCGATTCTGATCTCGAGGTATATGATGCAATTCCACCTTGTTGAAGAAAGTCAACAGACGTCTTGCATAATCTCTGTAGGGAATCAAGCCAGGGTGATAAGTTTCCCACTTGTCCTTGATTTGGTTGATCACGAGAGCTGAATCTCCATATATGTCGAGGATCTTGATCCTTAAGTCAATGGCTTCTTCGAGACCCATGATACAAGCTTCATATTCTGCGATGTTGTTGGTGCAATCAAATAGCAATCTGGCGGAGAATGGGATATGAGTACCCTTGGGAGTGATGATGATTGCCCCAATTCCATTGCCAAAAGCGTTTACTGCTCCATCAAAAATTAGGCCCCATTTTGAAGCCCAAGCCAAAGCACAACATGTTTTTTCGAGCATGGAGTAATGAGACTCACAGTCGGTGAATTTCTTACTCAAGTAATAGATGGCATGCTCCTTCTTACCGGTTTCATCTTGCTGTCCAAGCATACAACCCATGGATTCTTCTAACACAGTAAGGTACATGATTAATGGTCTTCCTTCAACGGGAGGAATCAATATTGGTGGTTCTAACAGGTATTCTTTGATACTGTCGAACGCTTTCTGGCAATCTTCAGTCCATACAACCCCTTGATCTTTGCGGAGAAGCTTGAAAATCGGCCCACAAGTAGCAGTCATTTGAGAGATGAATCTGGAGATATAGTTCAATCGTCCGAGAAATCCTCTTACTTGCTTTTCAGTTTTTGGTGCAGGTATTTCTTGAATAGCTCTGAATTTGTCGGGATCTACTTCAATACCTCTTTGGCTGACAATGAAACCCAAGAGTTTTCCAGATCTAACCCCAAAAGTACATTTGTTAGGATTCAAGCGAAGCTGATATTTCCTTAGTCGTTGAAACAACTTCAAAAGGTATTCAATATGTTCTTCTTCTGTGCTGGACTTGGCTATCATGTCGTCCACATAAACTTCAATTTCTTTATGCATCATGTCATGAAAGAGAGTAGTCATTGCCCTTTGGTAAGTTGCGCCTGCATTCTTCAATCCAAACGGCATCACTTTGTAGCAAAAGGTACCCCATGGGGTGATGAAAGATGTCTTCTCCATGTCTTCAGGAGCCATCTTAATCTGATTATAACCGGAGAACCCGTCCATGAAGGAAAAGACGTTGAACTTGGCAGTGTTATCAACCAGCATGTCGATATGTGGTAATGGAAAGTCATCTTTTGGACTGGCCTTGTTCAAGTCACGGTAGTCAACACACATTCTGACTTTGCCATCTTTCTTCGGAACTGGCACTATGTTGGCCAACCATTGAGGATACTCAGAGGTGACTAGAAAACCTGCGTCGAGCTGTTTTTGAACTTCCACTTTGATCTTGTTAGCCATATCAGGATGAGTCCTTCGCAATTTCTGCTTAACCGGCGGACATTCTGGCTTCAATGGCAAGTAATGCTGAACAATATCGGTATCCAACCCAGGCATGTCTTGGTAGGACCAGGCAAACACGTCAACATATTCTTTGAGAAGGTCTGTCAACTTACTCTTGATATCAGCATCAAGCAGCGATCCAATGGTCACTTCTTTTTTGTCTTCTTCAGAACCCAAGTTGTTCTTTTCTAAAGGCTCTTTGTGAGGCAGAATGGCTCTTTCCTCGTGCTTAAGTAATCGAGAGATCTCGTCTGGGATCTCCTCTTCTTCCTCTTCTTCGGCTTCGAACACAGGAAACTCAAAGTTGGGAGAGGGCATAGGGTTATTGCATTCAATGGGTTTATCAATAGTAAATCTGCACATGTGATTTATATTTATTTCAGAAAATTTATGAATGCAAGAGTGGATGCAGATTTTTTTTTTGAAAAGGTTTTTTTTTTATTTTGGTTTTTTAGGATTACCATTTCCAGAAAAAGCAAAAATAAAACATATAGTGTAGGGAATTCAAAATGACACTTTATTTATGATTCATTTTTGAAACAAAGCCCTAAACACAAACTCATTCGTCTTGGGCAGGACGAAGAGGGAAACTTTTTAAAACAAAGCCCTATACACAAAGTTATTTGGGCGGAACATTTAAAAGCAAAGCCCTATAAAACATCTCTCTGCTTTGGGCAAGGCAGGAGGTCAAAATAACAGCGAAGTGATTACTTTGAGCGGCGAACAACATTCGGAACGTCGACAGCTTTCCAGTAGCAACGAACTCCTCTGTGTATTATGTATTCAGGAAAATTCTCCTCAGAATTATCTTCAGTATTGACATTGACCGCTGGTCGAGCAGGATTTGAAGGTCCTGGTTTGTCAACCTTGTTCTTTGTAGAGTTGAAACGATCTTCTTCTACTTCTTGAAGAGCATAAGACGAGTCACAATCTTCAGAATTTTCAGGGTGTTCTTCCCAGTCTTCAGGATGAAGAGACTCATTGTCAGCGACACTTTCTGAGTCAACTGCGGGACCATCTTCCCCTTCATCGTCAAAAATGGCATTTATGTGATAATAACCATCTTCAGGATTATAAATCTTGGCAGATGCATTGAAGCCGAAACCTTCAGTAATTTCAGGCTGCTGAGAAAATTGACAGGGCTGATAAACCTCTTCTGGTTGACTATTATATTCAAAGGAATCTCCCCATCCAGTTGGTTGGATATCCTCAATCGCAATCTTTGAACTTTCAGGTGCAGTATATTTCACCATATAATCAAATTTGCCACTTGGTTGTCCCAAGGTATCCCAGACCTCTGCAGGAATAGGTTCAGTTTCTTTGCCTTTGGGTTTCTCCGAAGGAGGATATGGGTCTTCCTGAGATATGTATCCCGAGTCATTGAGATAACACTTCCATTCTTCTTCAGTATCAGGTAGACCTTCTTCGATACATTCTTCGATAAGGACATTAACCTCTTGAGGAATTGGGTTAAGGAATCCTCCACTAATGAATGTTTCTTTGATCGGACGAAGGGTTTCATCCTTCTTGGTGCAGTTTGAGAATGTTGGTGAACATCCGAGACCTGCTCTAGTTTCATTCTTGGTAGGGATCACAACTTGCCCCCAGCCAGTGGTAGTTCCATCTTTCACTACTTTTACTGCCTCTTTGTAAGAAGAGATTGATGCTTTCTTTTTGGAAGATTCGTCTTCTAAAGAGAGACCTTGGAACTGAGTTCCTTCCACATCATCAGCACTGATAAAAGAGAAATTGGACAAATGGCTCACCATCAAGGCTTGCTCCCCACTTATTGTTACCAATTTTCCATTTGTTACAAATTTTAACTTTTGATGGAGCGTAGAAGTTACTGCCCCTGCTTCATGAATCCATGGTCGTCCTAACAGACAGCTATAAGCAGCTTGAATGTCCATGACCTGGAAGGTGATTTGAAATGTATGTGGACCAATTGTCATGGGAAGGTTGACTTCGCCGATAACAGATTTCCGCGATCCATCAAATGCTTTGACAACTACACCACTGAACTTCATAGGCATTCCTTGGTAAGACAAGCGAGCAAGAGTCGTCTTCGGCATCACATTCAAGGAAGATCCGGTGTCTACCAACACATTGGACAAAGAGTCTGACTGACAGTTCATAGAAATGTGCAAAGCAAGATTGTGATTTTTACCCTCCTCGGGGAGTTCTTCATCACAGAAGCTTAAATTGTTACAAGCTGTTATGTTAGCTATTATCCCATCAAAGTGGTCAACAGTCACATCATGATCTACAAAAGCTTGATCCAAGACTTTCATCAGGGCTTCCCTGTGGGCTTCAGAGTTTAAAAGCAATGAAAGTATTGAGATCTTCGAAGGAGTCTACATAAGCTGATCCACAATCTTGTATTCACTTCTTTTGATAAGCTTCAAAATTTCATCAAAATCAGGATTGACATTGGTTCCACTGGATTGACCAACATCAGTGTTTGTATTACTAACAGGAGTTTCCACAGGATTCCCTACTGGTGTATTGACAGGATTTTGCCCGATAGCAGGAGCAACAGGCTGCTTTGGAGGTAGTGGAGTATACACACGTCCACTTCTTGTTACTCGACTCACATCAGCGATGTTTATAACAGATGAAAGAGTAGGCAAAGGAACTTCTTGTCCGTCCTTTATCATTGTGGCATTGTAGTTGTATGGAACTGCCTTGTCAGAGTCATAATGAACAGGTCCAGGTAGACAAATGATCAAAGGAGCAATAGGAACCTTCGGCTTGTTGTAGGTAACTTCCATGCGCTCAGGCATGTTGAAATGAGGAACGATGATGTTAACTGTAGGCATTTCCGAGTTGATATCTGAGACTAAAAGCTCATGCGGATAACATCCTATCATGTTAACTTCATTTTCATCCCTATTTCTGTAGATCTGAATAGTACCATTATCCAACAGTACTTGGAGATCTCTTCTCACAATCGAACATCCGTGAGGATCTACACAACATATTCTACAGGAACCGTATTGATGCTGGCGAAAATTCGGCCCTCGACAAAGAGTGGCGTGCATTTGTACCAAATCTGCTCTTGAGAAGTTGATATTATAGACTCGGTATGGACCAGGACATCCGTACACCATGTTTACAACATGCCCTCCATGATTGGGCAGTGGATTTGCTTGCACATTAGGATTCAAATTTCTGAAAGAGAGGAGATTAGATCTAACCAACCTCTGAACTTCATATTTCAAAGCTATGCAATGCTCAAGATCATGGCCAGGTGCTCCTTGATGATAAGGGCACGAAACTTCAGCTTTGTACCACCATGGGAGTCTCTCAGGTACTGGTGGTGGTGCTTTAGTTTGAATAAGGCCTCTTTCAATCAGTGCAGGGTACAATTCTGTGTAGGTCATCGGAATCGGATCGAACTGCGGAGCTCTTTGCACACGATTCTGATTGTTGTTAAGTTGTTGAGCCTGTTGTCGAGGCTGTTGTTGTTGAAACTGCGGGGTAAATCCCGGATTCGGTGTTGTATTAACGACTGGCGCAATAGCAGAAATCTGTTGTTGACGATTAACATTTCCTCTTGACTTTCCTTGGGACACCATGTCAACACTTTGTTCTTTCTTCTTTTGGAAACTACTTCCGAACTTTTTGGTTCCGCTTGAAGATCCACCTTCTTTAGTTAGACGTCCGGTTCGGACCCCTTCTTCTAGACGCATCCCCATGTTTACCATTTCGGTGAAATCACTTGGAGCACTAGCAATCATGCGTTCATAATAAAATGGACTGAGAGTATTCAAGAAGATCTTTGTCATCTCTTTCTCTTTTAACGGTGGATTAATCTGAGCAGCAATTTCTCTCCATCGTTGGGCATACTCTTTGAAGGCTTCATGGTCTTTCTGAGCCATGGATCGAAGCTGATCTCTGTCTGGAGCCATATCCGAGTTATACTTGTACTGTCGAACAAAGGCCTCACCTAGGTCATTGAAAGTTCGAATATTGGTGCTATCCAAACCTGTGTACCACTTCAGTGCGGCACCAGTCAAGCTGTCTTGAAAGTAATGGATGAGCAACTGATGATTATCTGCATAAGTAGACATCTTTCTGGCATACATCACAAGATGGCTTTGTGGACAAGAACTACCTTTGTACTTCTCAAAGTCAGGGACCTTGAATTTAGCAGGTATTTGTACACTGGGAACCAAACATAGCTCCTGGGCATTCTTTCCAAACAAATCTTTTCCACGGATAGCTTTAACTTCCAACTGCATCTTGTTAAACTGCTCTTGGAGATCTTCCACAAGGTTACGCTGATTTATGCTATCATCCTGATCATGATAAATCTCATTGCCACCATACGGAACTGTGTGAACCGTAGGGGTCGGAACTGTCATCGTGGGTTGAGAAAGTGCCATAGTGATTTGGAAAAAAGTTACCCCTGAATGTGGAATAAACGCCGAACCCTGTGCAGCAGGCGCTTCAGTTGTAGCTGTTTGAACCCCAGAGAAATTATGGCGGAAACCTGTACCAAAGCTGAAAGGCGTGCCCCAACCTTCTGGCATGGAGAAAGATGGAATACCGAACGCAACTGTAGAAACTGGAGTAGTGACTTCAGATGTTACTGTCGCTTGACTGTTAGGTGGCGGCGGCTGATTCTGTGCGGCCGTTAAGGAGTCAACCAGAGTAGTGATACTTTCCAATTTTTCTTGAAGGGTGGTCACTGTACCACGGAGCTCAATATTCTCTTGTTCAGAGTGTTCCATTACTCTTCTTCTACTTGAACGAGTATTGTATCTGTGATCTGATTGCGAGCGCGGTCGAGAAACTTTGAGACGCGACAGCTTGACGATCTAATGGAGAAAGATCCAAAAGATGAGACTCTATACAACAGACTCGATATGCAGAATGATGTATGCAAAAAAAGAAATTTATGATTTTTTCCAAATATTTTAAAGATTATTTCCTTGCAAACATTGGAACACAAACTATTCTTTTATTCATTTTTTTTATTGCAATAATGGGAAATGTTACAACATTGGAGCATAGCTCCTTACAGAAGCAAATGATAAGTAAGAATCTAAACAAATCCTAAACATCTTCATCAGACGAAGAACCAAATGCATTGTGCAGCTTGAGCTTCATGATTTCTTTCCCATAGTGAGCTTTCAATTCGGCCTTTTCAGCTCTCAGCTTGTCAACCACATTCTTCCAATTGTCAGGCATCGGAGTGTTGCTTGTCGAGGCTTCAAGATTTTTCTTGCTTTCTTTGATGTATCTTCTTATTGCGGCATCTTTCCGACGAATCTTCTCATCTTTGTTCATGAGCCATCCATCCTGATAATAGAGAGTTTCTTCATGTTCTTTCACTCTTTTCTTCAACCTTCTATTTTCCACATCAGTTCTTCGAAACTTTTCTTCCCAAGCGTCTTTTTCTATCCTCATCTTGGTCAAAGTGTCTTGGTATTCCTCCATAGCGGGAATGTTGGGTCGTTGAGATACTGCAGGAAACATGGGTTTTTCATAAGCATAAGGCATTTGAAACTCTTTTGCTCTTTTCTTTACCCAGCAGGTGTAGGCATCCATGGCAATGCAATTTCTTTCCTCACCTTTTTCTTTCCATCGGACGTCGCACCAAGCTTTCACCATTCTCGCTTTCAACCTTTTAGGATTATCCCCTTCTCGGTAGAAGTAACCTTCCACTGTAGGACCAATGGGTTTAGTTGAATTTGCATACCCGAGTTGTCGTCGGGCTAGGACCGGGTTATAGTTAATTCCTCCTTGTGTACCAATGAGGGGTACGTTGGCGAATTCTCCACAACTTTCAATGGTTTCTGTACCGCAGCGAGCCAAGGTATACCACTGAATATCATTATTAGTAAGAGACATAAGTCTTTGAGACCAACGTAAACCTTCTCGGTTTTCCGTGAAAATGGGAGACTTAGGTAAGTGTGAAACAATCCATTTAAACAAAAGAGGTGCACAACATACAATAATTCCACCACCTTGGTGATTCCTATGATGAACAGAGAAATACATGTCACCAAGCAGAGTCGGAACGGGATTTCCATTCAAAAAGACTTTTATGGCATTGATATCAACAAAGTCGTCGATATTGGGAAACAGAACCAACCCATAGATGAGCAAGGCTAGTACAGCTTCAAAAGCTATCATGCTACCTGTTTTGATGAAATCAAAGGCTTTCTTTATTAGAAACTGTGAAGGCAAACCTGGAAGGTTTCCTTTGGTAGTCCAATTACTCTCTATTTCAGATTTCTTCAAGTGGGTGCCTGTTACAATGACTGGTGACTTAGGAATGGCTTCCAAACCATTGAAAGGTATTTTGTCAGACACAGGAATACCCAAAAGATTGGCATATTCTTCCAAGGTTGGTACCAACTGATAGTCTGGAAAGGTAAAACACCGGTAGACGGGATCATAAAACTGAACCAGAGTTTTGAGAAATCCCTCATCAACATGAGTGTTCAAGATAGGCAAAAGCTTTCCATGGCTTTTCCTAAAATCAGAAGGATCTTGTACAAAAGATGCTAACTCTTTCAGTCTTTCCACCTTAGGCTCTTTGAAACCGTACTTTTTGGTATACCTTTTTTCCATAACTTAATCCTATAATGTTTGCAAAGAAAATTCTCTAAATTTTTGAAAAAATCATGTTTTTTATGGAAAAAGATGGGTTTTTTGCATGGATGTATGAATGCATGGATGCATGGATGCCACATATTCAAACATGGTAAAGCGAACATGGTAACGCAAACATGGTACTGTAAACATGGCAACACAAACATGGTAACACAAACATGGTACACACAGGTTCAAAGGTCCAGCGTCACGAGCATGAGGTCGGAGAACCAAAAATGGGATGGTTCTAGTTAATCACCTGCATGACATGTTCTACTGATACGTCAGAGTCTACATTTTTCTTTCGGATATTACCGGCCTTCCACAATTAAACTCATGAGCCAGTAATATTCTCAAGAAAAACTCGTCTGAGTGTGGTTCTCCGCATGACAACTAATCCAAGTCTTCACCTGAATAGTTTCTGCACCACAACCTAATAAGGCCAGGATGGGTTGGGGTTCTACAGCCAACTCAGCTTCTACAGTTCAATGAAAGCAATAATGTCTTCGCAATTAACTCGCTAAACATATATTACAAACAAGGAACCTCCACTGAGCGGAAGGATTCTCACGTGCGCCTGCACATGACTATACCCTCCACCTAATTCTTATGTGTACTTAATCCGGGTTAGGATTTGTCCATAATGTATCACTTGTAACAGAACCACACAAGTAACAGAACCAAAGAACCAAACAAGTAACAAAAATAAAAACAAAATAAATAGAAATAACCCTTCCTTTGGAAACAATAAAAAGATGGTCCCCAGTGAAGTCGCCATTTTTCTGTCGCGGGGAAAAATCGTATGTCCTTTTTTCGGGATGAGACACCTGATGCCTTCTTTGGGCTCGAGTGCTCAAAAAATGATTTTTCTTTTGTACGGACCAAACTTTTTATTATTTCCAAAGGAGGAAAAGGAAAAAAGCTGCAATAACCTAAAAGTGGGGGGAGAGATCTTTGGGTAAGAGGGTTGGTTATACGAAGGGAAGGTATTAGCACCCAACGTATCTATAGTACTCTATAGGTTTCTTTATTTTGTTTTTCATCCTTGTTATGGTGGAGGTTCTTGTGAGAAAAAGGTGGGACCTAAGGTGTTTGTTTGATTATGCTCGCAAAGATCATCGCGATCCTCTGCATACATATCCCTTAGAGGGAATCAGAGCATTTGTAGCTCGGGGTCTACGGGTGCTAAGGTTTGAATGGTTTTTTTTGTTTTGTTTTGCTCGCCAAGGATCGACCTTGTGCCTACGTATTCTCAAAGGGATGTTGAGAAAGTCAGAGCAATCGTAGTTCCCACTTATGCTAGTGGAAGCAAAGGAAAATAGACAAATGTCGTCTAAATGCTAGATGTATCTAATCTATATCATCACATACATCTGTTTGATTTTTGTTTGAAAATCTTTTCATTATAAGCCCTGGGCCATGCCACTTATGGCGCTTAGAATGATAAAGATGTTTTTTTGTTTAACCAGCCTTGTGGCAAAAACTTTCAATGAAGTCAGCCTTGTGACAAAAAGTTTTGATTAACCAGCCAGCCTTGTGGCAAAAGTTTCAATGAAGTCAGCCTTGTGACAAAAACTTTGATTAATCAGCCAGTACGGTGGTAAAACAGTTTGATTGATTAGCCAGCCTTGTGGCAAAAAGTTTGATTGATTGATTGTTTGTGATGATATATAAGAGATACTCCTAGCATAGAGATGAAAAATGTCTAATCTCCTATGGTACTTGATTTGGATATTGGGGATGCTTATAAGAAGCCCGTGGGTCCTTGTACGAAGCCCAAGAGGAGGCTATCCGAGGGTCCTTGCATTGTAAGCCCAAGAGGAGGCTATGTGAGGGACAATCCAGGGTCCTTGCATTGTAAGCTCAAGAGGAGGCTATGGGAGGGTCACTCGTTTGTACAAAGCCTAAGGGGAGGCATGGTATAGTTGGTTTGAGCTCTTAGAGCGATTTCACCGGGAAACCATACTCTATGTCCTAACCTAAACTAGGGAGATTCTTTGCACGAAGCCCAATAGGAGGCTATGGGGAACCTAGTGTTGTACTAAGTTGAACAAGCATATATAACACAATCACAAACATGAACAAGTACGAACAAATATGCACAAGTACATGAACAATTATGAACAGTTATATGAACGGATATGAACAAGTATGAACAAGCACAAAGTGTGTGTATTATAATGGAGTTTATGAAGGAAATATACCTGTAAGCATGCTCCATTTGTATACACGGGGCTCGGGACTCATACTCGGGGAGAGGTCCATTTGAGTTTATTCAAAGCTATGTAAACAGGTATTCACAAAGGGGCTTGGGACTTATACCTACATGGAGGCCCATGGTATATTTTTGGGAAGATTTAAAGAAAACCTTCATTTTTTGATTAGTTGTTCAAAGTTAAAAAACAAACTGATCGAGGTATGTACAAAAAAGGTGTACAATGAAATACCTAATTTCATGTACGGGAATGGGACTTATACCTACGTGGAGGCCCATGTTTTATTTTATAAAACATGGTTGATTGTTTTATTAACAGACGCGAGGTTTCGTTGTTTTGAAAACAGTTTGAAAGTTTGTTTTGAAAGAGTTTTCTGTACAAAGAAAAACTGTAAAAGGAAAGAGGAAAGGGACTTATACTCTCTAATATTCGAGAGGCCCACATAGTTTTGAAAATCAATTGATCAATTAAAAAGATTTAATCAATAGTTTCCTTTGAAAATAAAAAAGAAATGGTTTATCGTTTTTGAAAAGAATCGCGATCGCTTGTTTTAAAACGATTTGAATTTTGAAAGGAGTCAAATTAATCAAGATAAACAAAAAGATTATCCTCAATTAATACTTAGATGATTAGGGTTTACTCCAAAAATATTTACAAGTGATGATTTTGAAAAATCAAGTGAAAAACAATATTTAAAAGTATTAAAAATACTTAAAAACAAGTCATTTTAAAATTATTTAAAAATATATTAAATGAATCTTTTTTTGTGATTTTTTTTTTAATATTGTCAAAATATGTATATTAAATAAATAGTGTAAAAAAAAATGAAGTGAAAATAATGAATTTTGATTGGTTAAATTAATTGGTGATGTTTGTTAAAAAAATGAAAGAAAAATAGTGTCAAAAAAATGGTTTTGGCCCTACCAGGGTTTGAACCCACGCACCCACGCTTGCTAACCAAAACATGGACCAACTGAGCCACGCTTGTGGCTTGTTTATAATACGCTTCCAATGCATTATATTTTAAAACAAATATTTGAATTCTTTGAACGAAAAAACGCGCCAAGAACACAACCCTAACTGAATTTTGAAATTCTTCAAATCTGTGTTGTTTTGATTGATCAAAGGGTCTATCTCACTCGGTTTTGGACAAGGAACATGATGATGACTTTTAATTTCATTTATTTTTGCTCTAAGGTTATCAATTTTCACATGAACATGAAGAACCCTAAAACTGAATTTGATCGTGAAATGATGTATGTGCAAGTTATGATGCAATTGATTGAGGGTTAATGATCCCCATGTGTGCAGAAACAAGATGGTATATCAATATTTCATTTATGATGCGTGCATGATAGAGTTTGAAGTTCATGAGACTTACCTTCAAAAACGGCCAAAGTGGAGATTGAATTCTTCAGTAGAGGTGTTACAGAAGTTGTTGCTCGATCTGGACAGCTTCAATGATGATTATAGAACATGTCTGGGTGCTTGGAGTGGATTAAAAACATCTGGATCATTCCATGGAACCCGATCTGCAGTAGAACCAAGTGTGAATCGAGCCTGATGATTCTGAAGTTTTTGATTGATGATGAGTGTTGGGATAGTTCATATGTGACATATATGAGGTGTTGGAAGTGTTAGTTTGGACAGAAATGATCTTGAATGGATTTTGGCATGATAAGGCTCAATTTTGGTTCATGTGGAAGTGAGGTAGTGATTCTGAGATTTGAGTGTTTTTGGGGTGTGTGGATGGATCAAACACATCACATATGATGTTTAGAAGTTGTTAGAAACATCACTTTGGCCAGAAATTCAAAGGTTTGGAGGTTGAGTTTTCTACCTCTTTGAAAACTATGAAACTTGCAATTCAAGAAAGAAGAGAGAAAACCTATAATTGTGAGGTTTTGGTGTGAATTGAAGAGTGATTTGCACCTCTATTTATAGGCCAAGAGTTCTGAACTCAGACCTTTGCAAGTTGATCAAGAATTGGTGATTTGGCTTAAGAGATAAAAAGGAATCTTTTACATTTAATGCAAAATGGTTAAAGTGACCAAACCATGGTTAAAACTCTAGCTTCTTATCCTCTTCCATTCTGATCTTCTAATCAGAAAATATCTCTCAATTATTGCTTCTATGCATCATTGCTTGAATTATAGGTCATGTAGTCTTGAAACTTAGTGAAAAATGGTGAGAATTCAAGTGAAAAAGTTCACTAATGTCAAAATTCAAAACCATAGCTACACTTCATATTTTTTCATGCTCTTGGACATTTTGGAAAGCTCATATTACACACTTCAAAACCCTAGTTGAAATTTTCTTCAAGATCTTTAAGGAAGTGGGTGAAAAAGATCCATGAACTTTGAAGAAAATGAAGTTTTAAGTGAAGTTTTCAAAAGATACCAACTTTGAAGCTCCATATCTCTTAAATGGTTGATCTTATGAAAAACAATTATATGTGACAAAGTTGTTCATTGGATCAAAATCTACAACTTTCATGTTGGAAGTTTTTTTCAGTTTGTAGGTGAAATTTTGAGAAATTCCCTTCCAAAGTTTGGAAAAAACCATGAAAAACACCTAGAAATTTTTCTAAGTATGGAAAGTCAAACTTTTGACTTTTTGATTCTTGATTGATTTTCTTGATTTTTCTTGATCAAATGACTTCTCATATCATATATTGATGATTTAAAACTTCAAAAGTCATGGTTGACCAAAATTCCCCAAAAGTCAATGGTGATCTTGTACAGTTGACTTTTTCAAACGAATCGCGTTTCTGGAGATTTCAAATGAAACAGGCTATCCTCATCAAATGAATGGCATGAATGGATCACATTGAAGCATTAGAGGATATTGAGCCATGGTTTGAGTTGTGGCACCATGTCCTGATTAAAAAGTCAATTGTTCAGTGAATTAGGTCAAAAAACCCTAATTGTCGACCTGATGAAATTGATGACTGTGGATCTTGAATTGAGATGCAATTTCCATGGGATATTGTCATAGGGATTATTTGAGGATGATTGAAACCTTTGATTGACTCCCTGGGGATTTTTAGGGTTTCCCAAGTGTGATCCCTAATTTTGGTCCCTGATAGTTCAAAACCCTAATCTGATGATTTGAAATTTCACTGTTAATCAATCCTTGTGTAGGAGATGTTATGAGCCAATGGATTAGGTCAAAATGATGCACTTGGGGTCTTGAGGTCATGTCCCAAGTCATTAGGTCAAATCCTGAGCAAAAGTCAGGAGTATGCTATCTTCAGTCAAAACCCTTAACTGGTCGATTCAGAGCCTTTAAGCTTGTTGAAATGAATCTCTGAGGACTAAATGTTGATTGTTGATGAAGATAATTCTTTTGAAATGAAGGGAGAACAAAACCCTAATTGATTGTTACTTGTACTGATGAGTGATTTCTTGATTAAATCCTGCTGAGTCACAAGTAGCAAACACAAGCTATGCAATTTGTTAGAGATGCAAATGATGTATATGCAATGATATGAGGTGGTATCTTAGGTCAAAAATTGGGGTATGACACATACCTCTGTTCGGTAGAGATACGTGAACTGACTCTTTTTTATCGCTTTCGCATTTCTGAAAATATCACAGAGTCGCCACCGACCTTTTATTTTATCCAATTAAGGAAAGGTTTATAAAAGACACAGAAAAAAGACCTTTAAGAAATTCTGGGTAAGGGGGTAGGTTATACAAAGGGAAGGTGTTAGCACCCTTTGTATCCATGGTTATCCATGGGCTCTTAAGTTTGCTTAGCTCAATTGTTTGTCGATCATTTTTTTTTCAATTGCTCTGAAATTGCTCATATGTGGTTCCCAAATACTTTTGTAAATTGAATTTTGTAATGATCCGTGTGTGGATGTATACAAAATGCTTGTTTATCTTTCGAAAGATGTTTTTGAAAAGAACGTTAACTTTGTAATAATCCGTGTTTGGACGTATACAAAGTATTGTCTTTTTTTGGATAGTTTTGAAAAAACAACAGTGTATGAGAATTTTGTTTGTTTTGATTTGAGTAAGCAAACTAGGAGGTCTACCCTGAGTTATAAGGTCTTTATCCTATTTCCTTTAAAAATCTATCCTTTCACCGGATATAAAAGCAAGGTTCGATTTTGTACTCAAAACAGTAGAATTTGACTTTGATTTTGAAAGAATGAGAAAGGGATTACCTTAAGAGGTGCAAATGTGATTGTGATTGGATTCAGATATTTTATCTTTGAAGTTAGTGATCTAACGGTTCAATTTTATCTTTGACATACACGCAGTTTATATTTGCTGGAAATTAAAGTGCGGAAATGTAAAGTGCGGAAAGTAAATCTACGCTATTACATCGATTGTGCGGGAAATGTAAACTAGCCTATTTACATGAATTTGACATCCTATACATTTATCTAGGAATTTTAAATTGCAAGAAAAATAAAAGGCATGTTTTTGGATTTTTTATGATTGGTTTTAATTATAATTAATGCATGATTAATTAAATTAAAATGAAGAAAAAAGATGAAAATAGATTTAAACCTAGAAATTAAGTTTTAAATATGTACAAAATATTGGTCAATTAATTTTAAAACAAAACTAATTTTTTGGAATTTTTGGAATTGATTTGAAATTGATTTAAGTTAATTAAAACATAATTATGCAAATAATTATCCAGATAATTAAAACTTAAAAAGAAAATTATTCAAAATATGTACAAAATTAGTTTATAATATATAAACAATATTTAATATAAAGAACAATTTTTTTTATGATTTTTTTGATTGGTTAGAATAATTAAAAAGCAAATATATAAATATATACTAATTAATTATGTAAAATATTGAAATTTTGAAGAAAAATAAAATATTTTTATTTCAGAAAATAATATATTATTTTAGAAGTCTAAAAATATTTTTTGTGTATTTTTTGGATTTTTAAAACTATTTTTAATTAATTTAACAAAGAAATTAAAATAAAATAGAAAATAAAATAGAAAATAAAAGGGATACTTATCAGGTGTGATGGGCTGGAAAGTGCATGGTATGGACTGCTTGTATGATGCGTTGGATTGGCTTTTGAGATTGATCATATGGCTCAGATCATGAGGGAACATGATAGCCATATGGAAATCAATGCATATGATTAGTCAGATATTCAAAGTCCACGCTGGGACCCACACTGGCTGACCAACGAATGAAGAGAAAGGAATCTGCCACGCATGCAGATAGAATGGTCAATTTTTTTGACGGACGAACCACGCTTGGACGCGTGGTCGTCTTCAACCTCCGTCTGCATTATTTTTAAAACAAATAGCGGGGGTTTTAAACCTCCCCTATTTGTACGTCAGAAACGCAACTTTTGGTAGCTTCCCACACCTGCAAAAATAAGCGTTATGAATGAAAATAAATGACCCAGATCTACTTAAAATCACCTCCTGAACACGATGGTGGTGTTAGTTTTGCTATTTGGGCGCTGTATCTAGGGATTCGAAGAGGTTGAAGCTTAAGCATGTAAGAACACTTGTTAATGGCATAGAGTTATTCTCACGTGGAAACTCTCATGTTAGAGCCCAAATCTACCCTATGAGGCCTTATGAACTCATTAGAATGATTAGTTTATATTGAGGTTAAGTAAATATAGGAAAACAAAAATTGTTCATGTATGAATATGAAGAACGCTTATGCACGTGATACGACTCTCATGGGACCACACAAAGAGTTTGTTCTTACTTTATATGATCTTAGAAGATGATTGAAAGTGTTTGTTTGTATTAATATTGATTGGAATATGGAAATTGAAAATTACAAAGTTTGGAAATTTTTGTGAGGATTATGATGTTTCTATGCTATGCTTGAGCTATAATTTCGTGGTGTGTTGGCCCCTTTTGCTTATGAAATATGCAGCTTCATTTATAGGCCTTGGAGTGCTTAAATTTGAAGCTAAAAGCAATGATTGCTTTTGTTGAATTTTGACTTTCAAGCTTGGAACTCAAGCAACCTTGGCTTGCTCTTTCCTTAGCCTTTCCTTGCAGCTTTCTTGCTGCATAATTAAGCCACATGTGTGAGCCTTTAGCTTAGAAAATAAGCTACGATTTATCCTTCTTTTTTTCCTTTTTAATTTAATCTTAAATGATAAAATTAAATCAAAAAATGGAGAAAAATGATGTGGGCTTTGTCTTGGTCGTGGGAGGCCCATAATAACATGGCAAAGATGTTTGAACCATGAAAACTTGGCCCCTTTTGGAAAAAATGCAATTTTGAACAATGTTGGTTTCATGCATTTTCCAAAATTTAGCCAACTTTAACAAGGTGTAAATCCCTCAATTTTTGTCATATGAAGGAGATCTTGCACTTTTTGGAAACCTAAAAGAGTCCTCTAACCAATTCCTTTGGTCTCATGTCAAAATGATTTTGGATGCTCCTTGTGTGTCCTTTTGAAAAAAGTGTCTTTTTGTTGACTTTGAAAATGACCTGTAATGTCTTTGGTCATATTTTTCAAATGGTGAATGCAATGACCATGGGATCAATTGCATTTGAAAGATAATTGAATTTCCTTCAAAATGAGCTTTGGTTTGAATTTTTTGGATGAAGGATGAGAGAGTTATGATCAGTCAAAGTTGAGTTGACTTTTCAGGTAAAAACCCTAATTTTGAATCTTAGGGTTTTGTTGATTTTTGATCTTTCCTTGATGAATTATGATCATCCAATGATCAAATGATGAATCCTTTGACAAAATATGGAATTTGACAAAAAAATTCATTTTTGACTGTCTGTTGACTTTTTTGGTCAAACGGGTCGTCTGTTGACTGTTTGAGCTGCTGACGGTGCGTCCGAGTGAATTTGAAGTTTGAAAATTTGTATGATGGTACTTTGAGATATATGGATGTGTATGAAATCCATTTGAGCTCTCAAAAAACTTGTTGCTCCTGTAAAAACAAGAAAAACCCTGATTAGGGACTGTTTGTGTAGGAGACAGTTAAGCTTACCTGATTTTTGTGCAGTGTTGAGTCTCTGCTAATCGCGTGATATTCAGAAGACTTCTAGAACAAAAATCTTGGAATTTTGAATTGTGAAATATTGATTTGATTGATGGTACAAAACACTGAGATTTGTACTGCCAGCAGTTTGGCTGTCAACTGACTGTTCAGGTATTGACATAGCAGTTAGAGTGAAAAATCAACAGTCAAAGTTAATTTTCTTTTTTTTTGTTGTTTTTGTTTTATGTTTTATGTGAAAAATGAAATTTTATTTACATGACTTGTTAGAAAAACACAGACATAATAAATAACTAATATTTACTGTACGCGGGCAAAATTACCGATAATAACCCTGAAAATCATTTAATGCACAGAAAAATGAATATTTGACTGGCAGAAAACACATAAAATATTATCTGAGTAATTAAGCAATATTATGACAAATAGTACAACATTTAATACTGACAGTACAAATATTACATACTATATTGAACAGTACGACGAATAAACGGTACATTTAAGAAATAAGAAATACGGCAAATTTTAAGAATGACGATTGATAACCCATGCTATGAACAATAACATGTAGATGATTGGGATCATAACCATTGCAGGTCCACACTCCTCAGGACTATGCAGGCAGAAGAAAGTCATGATCACCGTAGCAATGGTGATGACTGCAAGAGACAGTGTCTCTATCCATTTTGCCATTCTTGTTAGGGAAGAAGAGAAGATGGATTATGAAGTGGAAATTTGAGAAATGAATTAGAATTTGATGTGAGATTTCATGGAAGAATGAGAGGTATTTATTAAATGGAAAGAAGGATAGAGACGTTGGGGAATAGTGTGATTCCGTACAAAAGGAAAATTTGAGTGGAAGTAAGATTTGAAAGAAAGTGGAGATAGTGTTGGGAAAAAGAGAGATGTAGAGAATAAAGTTAGGATTTGAATTTTAAAAAAAGAGATTTGAAAAGATTTTTGAAAATAATGGAATATAGTACAAAAATTAGTGGGAAACAAAAGATAATAATAATCTACTTGTTACCAGTACAGTCTGAGTTTCCTGATTCTGCGCCTGCAAAAAGATTTAACTCTGTACCAATTGCGTCAGTACTATTTATCTGTAAATAAATAAATAGCATGTGTGAAGTAATAAACAGTATTTGACGTTTGCGTAAGAATAAATTCAACTGCAAGCCAAATTACTGTATAAGAAAAATTCTAAAAACTAAGTATTTCATATGTCAGGATATAAAAATCCATGATTATATGAGACTCTTAATTTTCAGATTGGAGTTTTCTTGAAATATATGTGGGCAAATTTTGGGGTATAACAATACTTATCTAGAAAGTTCTTGAAAGAAAAAAATTCTGAAAATGAGATTGATGTCTAATAAAACAATTTTACAAACTTCTGGTTCTAAGTAGAAAATAAATATTTTGCATGATATTTTAGTCGATGCATTATTAATTTCATGAAAAACTCAATTTCTATGATTTTTAATTTCCTTTATAAACACACAAAAATTTACTGGATTGAAGAAACTTAGGGTTCTTCAATACTAATCATTCGCATCATATTATATCCGAGATGACTCAACCGATTTTACCAATGACTTATTTAAGTGTAATTTCTAAATTTGAGGTTTACAATGACATGTTCTTAAATTGTACTAATATAAGTATGGTACAAGCCCGAGGAAAAAGACGGTAACTTTTCTATTACACGTTTTCTGTCCAAATTGTGTTCGGTAATACAAAGATAGTCGATACCTCTAATATAATTCAAAACCTATATAATAGTATCTCATTCTTAAACACTTTAATCATATACATGCATATGAATATATTATCATATATTTATCAAACAATTATCCATTTTAAAATTAAACATATTTAGTCATACAAAATCATATCACTAAAATTATAATGACATATAATTAATTTGTTTTACTATTCTTCAGGGATATTTGATAAGTTCTTGAGGAAATATATAAATTATTTGTTTTACTATCCTTCAGGCATACTTGTTAAGTTCTTCAAGAACTATATAAATAATTTATTTTGTTATCCTTCAGGGATGTTTGATAAGTTCTTCATGAACTATATAAATAATTTGTTATAAACAATGATCTAAAAAATATAATCTTCCTTCTGAGATACATTAAAATTTTGTGTGTCATACTTCAGGAATGAAAATATTTTAATGAGCATATTACAAATTATAAATTTTTAGACCGAAAAAATTAAGATGGATTACATTTTTGATTCGAAAGTAAAATAATTTCTCTTAGTGAATGACATCTAAATCTTTAACTATGACAATTAGAGGAGCCAAAAATTCATGTAATATATATATACAAAAAGGATATATTAATAACATAGGGGACGTGACATTTGCGATTTCAAAATATAACACAAATTTTCTTATAATCATTGGCATGAAAAATATTAAACCATGACATATAAAAATCCAGACAATGATTAAGAAAAGAAATGTTAGACATTATCAATAAGATGAAATATATGGATTTATAACTCTAATTATGAAATAATTTATACTCTAACAAATTTAATAAGTTTTTAACCTAGTCAAATGCTAGAAAATTACAATAATTCAAAAATATAGTTATTCTTCTAGGATATGTTAAGAGTCACCCATGTCATTCTTCTGGAATGACAAACATTTTATGAGTATATTACAAAAAAAAATATTAACATCCAAACACACAATTATAGATACTATATTTTAAGGTGTGAGAAATCCTTATTTTAAAACTTTAGCTCTTCGAGAATTATGTATCACAAAAACCTTCTAAGTCATGTCACAAATATTCACATCAATTAAGAAAAATAGACTAAAATTAAATCTATAAGATATAGAAAAAATATTAAAAGCTTACTCGAAAGAGAAGAAACACGATTATACAAATTGATCATAAAATCGCTCACACGAGTTTTGTGTTGATAACGTGTTATGAAATTAATCAAAACAATATAGAGATGAAAGAGAGAAAGTAAGAGAGAAAGTGATATTCTATTATCTTCTTCAAGGAGTTATATTTGCAAAGTGAGTCTTATTTATAGGACATTAGGAAGATGAAAAATCATAACCTTACTATACCACTAAATTAAAAATATGAAGATGAAAGATAAGAATATATATAGACATCCACAATAATATTTATTCCTAACATATTTAAAGCTTTTCTGACGTATATTAAATTTTTTAAAATATTTTATGTTACTTTTGATATTTAGTAAATATTATTTATGCTTCTTAATAGTTACTATTTAATTGAATCTTTTTGTAAAAGGTCTATTAATATATGATTTTTATCGTCAACACTCTTATGTACTCTTACATAAGATCAACGCTATTTTTTACTATATGTGCTCCTTTTAAGGTCTCAGGTTCAGAGCAGTACAAATTACTTATTAAAAAAAATTATTTTATGTTTCCCTAAACAATATGTGTTTGCTGTATATGACCAAAATTACTTTATGTTGATTAAAATTTTTTTATTTAAGATTAACTTCATTCGCGTTAGTTTAATATGACAAAAATTGCTTTATGTAAATATAAAAAACACTACACCGAAGCACCGGTAAATTTATTTAATATTGTATAAAATATATTTAGACACGTATAAATTTAAAATGAGTGAATTAATTATAAATGAACAATAATAATATAAACTCAATTGCTTTAAATAATCATATAAAAAAAGGACCTATAAGCTAAAACACAAATTTTAAAATATGTGAGATGTAAAAATAAATTGTCTTTCAAATAAAGGTAATTGTTGATTAAAATAAAATAGGGATTGTGTTGATAATAACTCATGAGCTAAAAAATTATTTAATATGATCAAATATGTATATAGATGAAAATGTAAAATTTAAAATGATTTACTTAATTATAAAATAAACAATAATCATATAAATTTAATTATATTAAATAATCATTAAAAAATATATGTGAGATGTAAAAAAATATTTAAAAATAAGAATTTTGTCTTTTAAATATTGATATCGTGTTTGACATGTGAAATAATTTATTTTGTTAATTTTATTAGAATAAAAAGTTATTAGTATTTTTAGTAACAAAAATTATTTTATGTTTCCTTAAACAATACGTGTTTTCTTAATATGAAAAAATTACTTTATGTTTGATTAAACAATTTTATTTAAAAATAGCTTCATTCATGTTTGCATAATATGACAAAAATTGCTTTATGTCTAAAAAAAACAAAGCCAAAGTATATAACAACCAGTGACATATCTGTCCTTTCGCCTTAGTAAATTTATTTGATATTGTATAAAATATATTTAAATATATATAAATTTAAAATGAGTGAATGAATTATCAATTAACACTAATTAAATAAATTTAATTGTACTAAATAATAATATTAAAAAAGGACTTATGAGATGGAAAGAAAATAAAATTTTAATATTTGAAAATAAAAATTATTTTTCAATTAATGATTATTGATTAAAATAAAATAGACATTGTGTTGATAATAACTCATAAGTTAAGAAATTATTTGATGTGATCTAAAATGTATGTAGATAAAAATGTATGTAGATATGGATGTAAAATTTGAAATAATTTACTTTAATATAAAATGAACAATAATCACATAAATATAATTATATTAAATTATCATAAAAAATCTATGAGATGGAGAAAGAAAAAAATTAATATTTAAAAATAAAGATTTTATCTTTTAAATTAGACTTAATTACAGTTTTGGTTCCCGTATTTTCCCTGATTTACGAAACTGGTCCCCCTATTTTAAATTTAAATAATTTTGGTCCCTCTAATTTAAATTTAAACAATTTTGGTCTCCTCTCATACTTTTGCACTTAAAATTAATGATGTTTTCACTTTTAAAATGAGAAATTACTTGTAAAACATGATAAACTATCGTATATAAATTTATTATTAAACTTTGTAGATAAAAATATAAGTTAAAAAACAAAAAATCTCATTGATTTTGTATGAAAAAAATCTGAGAAGAGGATTAAAACTATTTGAATTAAAATAGGGGGACCAAAGCTGTTTGAATATTTAAAATAGATTACAACTATTTGAATTTAAAATAGGGAGACTAATATCGTGAATCAGACAAAATAAAGGGACAAAAACTGTAATTTAGCCTTTAAATTAAGATAATAGTGAGTTAAAATAAAATAATTATTGTATTGATAGTTTACCTGTGAAATAATTAAAATTTTTTAATTTTATTAAAACTAAAAAATAATATTTTTAGTGACAAAATTTATTTTATGATTCCTTAGACAAACGTGATTGCTTAATATGACAAAAATTGTTGTATGTCTGAAAAACACTATAGCAAAGAAAAGTCTAAAACAACAAATACATAAAGAAGGCTGCTAAAACAATGCTTTTTTTTTTTAATAAGTAATTGAATATAAAATATAGTATTAGGGGTGCAACCCTTATATCGAGAACATATTAAGTGGATTTGTTACAAAGCAATGATAATTTATATCAATTACAAAAATTGATCCTACACAGATATTCTCTATTACTAACCCATCTCCAAAAAAAAACAAAATATTTGATATCACCTCATCATAACTAAAAAATCAACAATGCCATCTTGAATCGATGAAATAATAACGAAACACTAAAAATTGCCTAATCTTAACAATATCATGTGGAATTGAAAAATCAGAGAAGTTTTGGAGAAATAAATAATCATGTGTGAATATGAAGATTCATTTCGATGTATTAAATATCAACAAAAATAATATATATCA
Source organism: Vicia villosa (assembly GCF_029867415.1). Classification (NCBI taxonomy): domain Eukaryota; kingdom Viridiplantae; phylum Streptophyta; class Magnoliopsida; order Fabales; family Fabaceae; genus Vicia; species Vicia villosa. Next base: position 180,349,653 of record NC_081180.1, read on the forward strand.
ATAACCCACGTAAAACATTTATTAAGATAGATTTTGCATTACATTAATAATCAATTCCATGTATAACACTTAGCACTATTATCTGATCTATTTCTACATGGTCCTGATTTTTTTACATACCAATAACAATCATCACATAGATCAGAATCCCTGTTTGCTATATAAATATCAAACCATTGAAACTCATGATCCCACTGAAAGGAACAGAAAAATAGTGTTTTTTCAAAGATATTATCATTAAATTGAAAATTATAACTGTCACTATAGTGAAGAACATTAGCTCCAACATCATCATCTTTAGATTTGCAATGCACAGTTAAATCTGATTTGTCTTCCAAATAGTTAGAAATCTTTACATGTTTCTTTCCTAGAACATAGTCGATAGATAACAGCGTCAACAAACTCAACAAGAGAAGTTTTTGAATTAAGGGGGACATTGCATTCAACTAATTTTTGTTAAGGTGAAACACTTTTTTATATGATGGATGAAATATATGTTTAAAAGAGAAGCATATATTTATAGGAGGATTTACAATAGAAATGAAATATTTTCTTTATTGATTATTATTTTTATAATTTAGGAAAATTACTATTCTAGAACAAATATAAACAAATTCAAACAGGCAATCAAATGTTAATATAAATCATTATATATTTGAAATATTTTAAATTTTACCATTCAAATAAATCTTTGACTAGAAAAAGTAGACTGAAAATTCATAACCAAATAAATTTAAAACGAGTCAAGGTTCTTCTCAATTAAATAATAATTTTCTATACATGAAATTAGTTTTGGGAAATCAATTTCATATATTATATTGAAATATAATTAATTGAACCATCTAAAGGGTTAATAAATTGAAATATTTATTTTAAACAATTCTAATATAATTTAAAACGATTTAGAATCAGTTTCTTTTTTAAAAATGGTGTAATTAAATGTATTAATTTATAAATTGATTGTATATTATAAATTAATTGTAGAACGTATTTATTTTTAAAAATCTCTCCTCTTCTCCTCTCCTCTCTCCTATTATTAATTATTTGAGTCACATAATCATATTTATTTTCATTTCATTGCATTAATATTGTAGTAAGTTTTATAAAATTACTCTGACCTATAGGTACTTTTTATCTTCGACAAATCCTTAATAGATTTAGACAAAATATAAGGTTTTCCTCCTAACTTCTCATTAAATTCATTAATATCCTGTTTAATTGCATTTAATTGTTCAAATCCTTTATTTTCTTATATTAGAAATTTTCATATTTTTAATTAATCGTTAATTTCAAAAACTCCACTTCACTAATTAATTATTATTTTTATATTTATGATATTTAAAAATATAAATTTTTTATTTTTATATTTATATTTTTTGTTACAAAAATATAATTATCTATGCTTAATTTTTCCTGTGTGCACGGGTAAAATTAAGTACCGGTTCACAATATTATGATAAACTACAAGATCTACATTCATTCAATATACAATATATAATTTGAATGTATAAAAGCTTAATACTATTTGAATGCATAAAAGCATAACACTAATGTAGCAAATCTCCTAATTATTCTTAAAACTTAGATTAAAGGTCATTACTCCTTACTTTTTATGGAATTGTCACAAGCTAAATTTGGTAAGATAATATGCTAGTATAACATTATTAATTATTTTGATATTTAATTTATATGTTTGCATAAATTTTTTGAATTATGTACTCTCTCCGTCTTATATTATAAGCAAATTTCACGTTTTTAGATTTATTCAATATTTAATGTATCTAGTCTTTATATAAACTAAATATATTAATTATTAAATTAATTTTAAAAGGTGAAATTTGTTTATAATATAGGACAGAGGAGTGTTAAAATGGAATATTTTTCAAACTGAAATATAGATTCTATTGAATGAATAATATAAAACTTATACATAGTGTAATAAGTAAACTTGATTGATTAATGCATGTGCGAGAGATTTAAATTATAGTTTTAAAATAAGGGTCCTTCTAACCAATGCCTCGGAGGTACAAGATAAAGAATATTAAATGAGTTTTAAATATAACTTTATTCTTATGAAAAAATAGTAAATAAATATATCTAATTATTAAATTGACTTAAATTAATTTATCCATTCATTTTCTCTTTCATACACTACATAATTTATACAGATGAAAATAAATAAAATTTGGTATTCCAATATTATAACTTCATTTCAACATGAAAATTTGAATTACTAAAAACAAAAAAAATTAGCATTAAAATATTGCAAAAAATAAAATACAAACTAAAAAAATTCATATTCAATTTAAATATTCAATAATAAGATTTTAAAAAAATGGAAAGAAAATATTTTATCCACTGTATCATTTTTAAAACTAAATTTCAAAAGAAGAATAGTTTTTTTTTTTAAATTAAAAATTAGTAGGCATTGATAGAAACAATGTTTTTGAATAAGGTTAAATAAACGGTAAAAATTAAAAATAAACTATACCAAAACTCTCTCAACCTGATGTGAATCGGAAAAAAAAAGAAGGTATATCAAGCCTATTTTTTACAAAATATGTCCTTAAAAATAAGGAAATAGAAGTAAAATTAGTAGAATCAGTCGTTGATAAACCAAAATTAGCAAGGACATCTGCACAACTATTCTCTTCTCTAAATATATGAGACATTACAAAATTCCAATGCTAAATATATGAGCTGATTCCATGCCACTGTGATGACTTTCCTGTCAGTTGTTTTCCCGCTCCAAATGAACCTTTTGATCGCCCTTTCAAGATTCCGTATGAGAGACATCGGCCAAGCATACAAATACATGTTGTGAATAAGCATACCATGAATCATAGACTTAACCAACTCCACCCGCTCGGCGTACGATAATAAAGAACCTTTCCAAGAAGCTAGCTTGTTAATGATTTTATCCACTATAGGTTGCAGGAAATTATTTTTCGGTTTGCCTTTGAAAATCGGAACAACAAAATAAATAAGAGGAGATGAACCTATTCTGAACCCCGATTTAGCCGCAAGAATATTAAGCCAGGAAGATGACATTGCACCACCATAAATGAAGGACTTTTTACAGTTAACAGTTTTCCCTGAAACAATCTTGTATTCTTTGAAAGCCGAAATTAGATGCTTAATATTTGACATTTTCCCTTTGCAGAAGATGAGAATATCATCTGCATATAAGAGATGAGATGGAACTATGATGTTCAAGGGCCCTTTAATACAATCCAGCTTTTGCTCAGCCACCGGCTAAATAAGCTTACGGCTAAGGACCTCTTATGCCAAGCAAAACAGAAGCGAAGATAGCAGATCTCCCTGGCGAACACCGCTAGAATAATTAAAGTATCCCTAAAAAACACCATTAATAATAACGGAAAAAACACCGAGTGAAGAATTGAGCTAATCCAGGAGCAGAATTTAGCATTAAAACCGAAACTTTGCAGCACTTTCAAAGAGAAGTTCCAATTCAACGTGTCGAAGGATTTCCTAATATCCACTTTGAGAGCCAAATGTCCGCACCAAGTGTTAGAATCCAGTAAGTTAAACACTTTAGAAGCAAGCCCAATACAGTCATGAATTTTCCTACCTTGGATGAACTCGTGCTGCTCTTGAGAAGTTAGAAACAGCAACAAAACAGCCAACCTATCCGCAATGATCTTCGAAATCAGGTTAAACTTGAAGTTAGACATAACAATGGGACGGAAAAGCTCTAAAGTGTCAGCTCCCTTAACTTTAGGAATAAGAACAATACTAATGGAATTAAAGCTCGGGAGAATCCAACCCGAATGAAAGAAATCCAACACCACATCTCAAATATCCTCCTTTACGATATCCCAAAAAGTTTGGTAAAACACTGCCCCGAACTCATCTGGACCTGGTGCACTGTCCTTGTTGAGAGAAAAAACTGTAGCAGTGATCTCTTCCATCGACAACAGCCTAGTAATGAGATTATTCATGCTATCGTCAATTATCGAAGGAATGGTCTCATCCACCAATTTCATATCCTGCAAAAAACCAGAGTTAGTAGAAAACAAATCTTTTACGTACTTAACAGTGCAGTCCGCAATATCCTTCGGTTCTGTGTATGGCTTTAATGATGGAGATATCGCGGGATTTGCTATACCTAAACTTATTGCAGTGTAACCTCTTTTTTTGGGCATAGGCCCCTCTACTATAAAAAAAAAATAGAGAAGGAGACACACTATTAAATTCACAAAACCATTAAAGCAATGAAATGTATATTATTAGTCTTTTAACTTTTCTTTCGAGAATAATTGATTTGTTGGTGCTATAGGAGGATTATCATTTCCTCCTAATATACTAATCTTAACTTCTTCTTTTTCAATTCTACTTATTTTTACTTTATAACAAATTATAAATGAAATTAACAAATTGTTTATGTTGTTAGGATAGTATATGAACAATCGGTAAATAAATCTTATTTGCTCAAAATTTTGAAACTAATATTTTACATGTATTTTCGTATTTATTTATAATTCCTTATTTAAAGTTTTTTTTAAGTGGGAAATGGCATTATAACAAATATATAAAGGAAACAATGTTTTATATAACATATATTTATTAGAATTGTCATTTATTTAAATTTTTATTTTAAATTATTATGTAATTTGTTAGAAAATAACCAAAATAATATAGAGATGAAGGAGAGAAAATAAGAGAGAAAGTGATATTCTATTATCTTCTTCAAGGAGTTATATTTACATTGCAAAGTTGACCTTATTTATAAGACATTAGGAAGGTGAAAAATCATAACCTTATTATATCACTTAATAGGGAATATGAAGATAAAATATAATAATACACATGGACATTCACAATAATATTTATTCAAAACACTCCCCTTGGATGTCCATTGACGATATGCCTCGTTAAAACCTTACTAGAGAAAACTCAGTGAGAAAAATTTCAGTGAAGGAAAAAGAGTACAATATCCTTTGAATGTGAATTAAATCGTTAAAATCCTTACCAGGAAAACCGAATGGGACAAAACCATGGAAAAGAGAAAAAGAGTGCAAAACATATGTAGGCCACATGGCTTAAATACATATAGCAAAACGGGTCAGCAACATGGGCTAGGCCCAATGAGTGAAAAACTAAGGAAGATAATTAAAATTATGATTAGGGATGGCAATTTGGCCCATCCCCACTGCATACCCACAAAAATACCCACAATGGGTAGGGTAAAAACCCGCATAAATGGGTACGGGCACGGGCTCAGGTATGGGCAACTTAGTACCCAGCCCGCCCCATACCCACGCAACATATATATTTATATATTTTGATTTATATTATTATATTAAAATAAATGTCTATTAATTTTCAAAAATACATAGATGTTAAACCATTACATATGTAACATAAGTGTTCGGTTTTTTCATAATTTTACAATAAGTTTTTTGAAAACATTTAAATGTTACTAAAAACTTAAAATGATATGATATTTTATAGTTGATATATTTATTTTTTATTAGAAATGCGGGTAATGGGTACTTACGTTTGGGCCTACTATCATACAACTAACATTAGACGTCTAAAGAATGGATCTTCAAGTCCATTTTTTTAATCATATGAACATATGCTACAAGATGTTCAATATAATATTTTAATAATATACGTGACACTTATCTAGAAAGTTCTTGAAAGAAAAAAAATCTGAAAATGAGATTGATACTTATCTAGAAAGTTCTTGAAAGAAAAAAATTCTGAAAATGAGATTGATGTCTAATAAAACAATTTTACAAACTTCTGGTTCTAAGTAGACAATAAATATTTTGCATGATATTTTAGTCGATGCATTATTAATTTCATGAAAAACTCACTTTCTATGATTTTTAATTTCCTTTATAAACACACAAAAATTTACTGGATTGAAGAAACTTAGGGTTCTTCAATACTAATCATTCGCATCATATTATATCCGAGATGACTCAATCGATTTTACCAATGACTTATTTAAGTGTAATTTCTAAATTTGAGGTTTACAATGACATGTTCTTAAATTGTACTAATATAAGTATGGTACAAGCCCGAGGAAAAACACGGTAACTTTTCTATTACACGTTTTCTGTCCAAATTGTGTTCGGTAATACATAGTCGATACCTCTAATATACTTCAAAACCTATATAATAGTATCTCATTCTTAAACACTTTAATCATATACATGCATATGAATATATTATCATATATTTATCAAACAATTATCCATTTTAAAATTAAACATATTTAGTCATACAAAATCATATCACTAAAATTATAAAGACATATAATAAATTTGTTTTACTATTCTTCAGGGATATTTGATAAGTTCTTGAGGAAATATATAAATTATTTGTTTTACTAACCTTCAGGCATACTTGTTAAGTTCTTCAAGAACTATATAAATAATTTATTTTGTTATCCTTCAGGGATGTTTGATAAGTTCTTCAGGAACTATATAAATAATTTGTTATAAACAATGATCTAAAAAATATAATCTTCCTTCTGAGATACATTAAAATTTTGTGTGTCATACTTCAGGAATGACAATATTTTAATGAGCATATTACAAATTATAAATTTTTAGACCGAAAAAAATTAAGATGGATTACATTTTTGATTCGAAAGTAAAATAATTTCTCTTAGTGAATGACATCTAAATCTTTAACTATGACAATTAGAGGAGCCAAAAATTCATGTAATATATATATATATATATATATATATATATATATATATATATATATATATATATATATATATATATATATATATATATATATATATATATTAGGAGAAAAAGGATATATTAATAACATTGGGGATGTGACATTTGCGATTTCAAAATATAACACAAATTTTCTTATAATCATTGGCATGAAAAATATTAAACCATGACATATAAAAATCCAAACAATGATTAAGAAAAGAAATGTTAGACATTATCAATAAGATGAAATATATGGATTTATAACTCTAATTATGAAATAATTTATACTCTAACAAATTTAATAAGTTTTTAACCTAGTCAAATGCTAGAAAATTACAATAATTCAAAAATATAGTTATTCTTCTAGGATATGTTAAGAGTCACTCATGTCATTCTTCTGGAATGACAAACATTTTATGAGTATATTACAAAAAAAATATTAACATCCAAACACACAATTATATATACTATATTTTAAGGTGTGAGAAATCCTTATTTTAAAACTTTAGCTCTTCGAGAATTATGTATCACAAAAACCTTCTAAGTCATGTCACAAATATTCACATCAATTAAGAAAAATAGACTAAAATTAAATCTATAAGATATAGAAAAAATATTAAAAGCTTACTCGAAAGAGAAGAAACACGATTATACAAATTGATCATAAAATCGCTCACACGAGTTTTGTGTTGATAACGTGTTATGAAATTAATCAAAACAATATAAAGATGAAAGAGAGAAAGTAAGAGAGAAAGTGATATTCTATTATCTTCTTCAAGGAGTTATATTTGCAAAGTGAGTCTTATTTATAGGACATTAGGAAGATGAAAAATCATAACCTTACTATACCACTTAATTGAAAATATGAAGATGAAAGATAAGAATATATATAGACATCCACAATAATATTTATTCCTAACATATTTAAAGCTTTTCTGACGTATATTAAAATTTTTAAAATATTTTATGTTACTTTTTGATGAGGACATGGAGATACAAGACATAAATGAAGTCATCCAAAGCTTGGGAGGACCTATGACAAGGGCACGTGCAAGGAGAGTCGATGGTGCTCTAATACAATTTATGAACAAACCAACGGGAGAAAGGGATCAATTGAAAGGAAATGAGCCAAGACTTGTGATTTTGATCCAAGCTAATGAAGAGGGCATGTCATGTGGGCTTGCTGCCCCATTTTGATGTTTTTAATCAATTATGTTGTAATAAAATGTGTTATGACCCAACTTTTAAAATTTTGGCCCAAAACACTTGTTTGTTTATTTTTTGTGTGTTTTTAAATATTCTAAAGCTCATAAAGCTTAGAATTTGCGTGGTCTATATATTTATAAGTAAATAATGAGCTCAAGAAATCATTAGGTCAAGATTTTAAGGAAGGAGAAATAGAAAGGTGAGATTCATTAATTAAAGTGGCTATAAATTGCTATTATTCATCAAGGCAATTAATATCCACTTTCTCCACTACCTTTAAGTGTGTGACATTTCTTTTTCAAACCATTATTAACTAGTTAGTGGGCTGAAGTTGTAGAATTTCTTGAGTTAATATTGTAAGCTACCTTTTACCTATAAATAGGGAGCTAAATATGAATGAAAGATAAGTTGAATTTTGTCAAACACTTTGTGTGATTTGAGAGCATTGCTCCTTTGGTTCTAGATTGAATCTTACTTTGATCTTATCAAGAAACCAAGTTTCTTGTGGTGATCTTCATTTAGGCTTATCATCCTTTCTAAACCATAGAAAGAGTGTGGCGCCCCATTTCTACTCTTTTCCATCAATTTCTTTCTTCATTTTCACATTGTTTCAATTCTGCCCCACTCAAACATATATATAATTTCGTGCTTCAAACATCATATTGTCATATAAAAATCACAAGCTTGTTAAGTTATCAAATCATGAGAAAAATGACCGTTTTACAAATCGGTTAGCCATCAAGTGGTATCAAGAGCACGATTCGTATAGGACCATTTCTTTTTGTAAATTTCTATATTATTCTTATTCTATTGTATTGAATCATATATATAAAAAAAAAATTAAAAAAAAATTCGAAAAAAAAAAATCAAAAAAAAAAGTCGAAAAAAAAAAAAAACAAAAAAGAAGTACTCTAGTCTTATTTGAGCTTTTGATTATTCTTATAGTTTTATTTGCTGCCACATTCTACTTTATCTTGTTTTTTTTTCCTTTGTCTAAATTTCTCCCTTATTTCCTTGTTTTTTTCATTTCCTTTATTTCCAGCCTTTTAAGTATTTATCATTTAAAATTTGTTTTCTTGTGTGATTGAATTTGGTTTCTTTAAAGAACTAAAAAGAGCAATTGAGTGGAAAAAGGCAAGAGTGTTCATTTGAAAAAAAATGCCAAATTTGAGTTTAAACACGTGAGGATTATTGTTGTTATTATTTTGTCATTAATTAACCATGTTAGGTGGTGATAGTAGCCCTCGTCAAATAGAAGCTAATAGACTATTGTTGGAAGCTCTCACAGCTAAAATGAGAGAGATGATGATAGAACAAACAGAGGAAATTCATGCGAGGATTGATCAATCAGAAAACCGACAAAATAATACTGATGAGGAGGAAAGAGCAAGGAGAAGGAGGATGGGTAGGCCTAGAGAGCAAAGATTGAGTGGTATAAAAATTAAAGTTCCAACCTTTCAAGGGAAAAATGATCCAGAGGCTTATTTAGAATGGGAAACAAAAATCGAACAAATTTTTGCTTGTAACACTTATAGTAATGTTCAAAAAGTGCAGGTTGCTGCCCTTGAATTTACAGAATATGCCTTGGTGTGGTGGGATCAAACTGTCAAAGACAAGAGAAGATATGATGAACCAGCCATTGACACTTGGGAGGAGATGAAAAGAATTATGAGAAGAAGATTTGTTCCTTCCTATTACCATAGGGACTTGCATAATAAATTACAACGACTCACTCAAGGTTCTAAAAGTGTTGATGAATATTACAAAGAGATGGAGGTTGCAAAGATAAGAGCAAATGTGGAGGAAGATAACGAAGCAACAATGGCAAGATTTCTTCATGGCCTAAATCGTGACATAAGTGACATAGTGGAGCTGCATCATTATGTGGAAGTAGATGATTTGGTGCATCAAGCTATCAAGGTAGAACAACAACTCAAGAGAAAGGGTCTAAGAAGGAGAAGCACAACTACTTTCAATTCTCATAGTTGGAAGGACAAAACAAAGAAGGACGGTGCTTCATCATCCAAGGAAGCCACAGTTGAAAACAAAGGTAAAACTATTACCCCTGCTTCAAGTGTTTCAACTAACAAAAATGTTAAGTGTTTCAAGTGTCAAGGCCAAGGACACATTGCATCTCAATGTCCAACAAAGAGAACAATGCTTATGGAAGAAAATGAACAAATTGTTGAAGAGGAGGAAGATGAGTATGAAGAGGAGTTTGAAGAAGATGAAGAAGAAATACCTAGTGGAGATTTACTCATGGTGAGAAGATTGTTAGGAAGTCAAATCAAGGAGGCGGATACAAGTCAAAGAGAAAACCTTTTTCATACAAGATGCCTTGTGCAAGGAAAAGTTTGTTCTTTAATTATTGATGGAGGAAGCTGTACAAATGTTGCTAGCACACGTTTGGTTTCTAAGCTAAATTTGGAAACAAAACCTCACCCAAAGCCTTACAAACTCCAATGGCTTAATGAAAGTGTAGAAATGCTTGTTAATAAACAAGTTGAGGTCTGTTTTAAAATTGGAAAATATGAGGATGTAGTGTTATGTGATGTTGTACCGATGGAAGCTAGTCATTTGTTATTAGGTAGGCCTTGGAAATTTGATAGAAAAGCCAATCATGATGGGTACTCCAATAAGTACTCTTTTATGTATCATGGTCAAAAGATCAATCTTGTACCATTAAATCCTTGTGAGGTGAGAGAAGATCAAAAGAAAATGAGAGAAAAAAATGATCAAGAAAGAAAAGAAAAAGAAAAAGAAAAGAATGAAAAAGAAGAAAAGAATGAACAAAAAAAAGAAAAAGAAAAGAATGAAAAGAAAAAGAATGATAAAAAAGAAAAGAAACAAAGTTTAATTGCAAAAAAAAGAGATGTGAAGAAAGCAATTGTGTCACACCAACCCTTATACTTGCTCTTTTGCAAGGAAGTGCCTTTACTAACCACTGTTTCTAATGAAAACAAATTGCCAAGTTGTGTTGAGTCTCTTTTGCAGGAGTTTAAAGAATTGTTTCCAAAAGAGGTGCCAAGTGGATTACCACCCATAAGAGGAATTGGACATCATATTGATCTCAATCCAGGAGCATCTTTGCCTAATAGGCCAGCATATAGAAGCAATCCACAACAAACTCATGAGATACAAAGACAGGTTGCTGAATTGATAAGTTAAGGATGGGTAAGAGAAAGTTTAAGTCCTTGTGTTGTCCCTGTTATTCTAGTCCCTAAAAAGGATGGTAGTTGGAGGATGTGCACTGACTGCAGGGCCATTAATAATATTACCATCAAATATAGGCATCCCATTCCTAGACTAGATGATTTGCTTGATGAATTGTTTGGTGCATGTTTATTTTCTAAAATTGATTTGAAAAGTGGATATCACCAAATTAGAATAAGGGAAGGGGATGAATGAAAAACTGCTTTTAAAACAAAATTTGGTTTGTATGAGTGGATGGTTATGCCTTTTGGGTTAACTAATGCACCTAGTACTTTCATGAGACTAATGAACCATGTGCTGAGGGAATTTCTGGGTAAGTTTGTTGTTGAGTATTTTGATGATATTTTGATTTACAGCAAGAACTTAGATGATCATTGCATTCATTTAAGGGCTGTTTTGAAAGTGCTAAGACAAGAGAACTTGTATGCCAACCTAGAAAAATGTGTTTTTTGCACCGATCATGTGATTTTCTTAGGTTTTATTGTGAGCTCTAAAGGGGTCCATGTTGACGAGGAAAAGGTGAAAGCCATTCGAAAGTGGCCTCCTCCCAAAAATGTAAGTGAGGTAAGAAGCTTCCATGGTTTGGCTAGTTTTTATAGGAGGTTTGTGAAGGACTTTAGTACCTTGGCAGCACCTCTCAATGAAATTGTTAAAAAGGATGTTGGTTTTAAAAGGGGTGAAAAACAAGAGCAAGCATTTGTTGCCCTAAAAGAAAAGCTCACCCAAGCACCTATTCTTGCCTTGCCTAATTTTTCTAAATCTTTTGAAATTGAATGTGATGCATCTAATGTGGAAATTGGAGCTGTTTTGTTGCAGGAAGGTCATCCAATTGCTTATTTTAGTGAAAAGCTAAAGGGAGCTGCCCTCAATTATTCTACTTATGATAAGGAATTGTATTCCTTGGTGAGAGCTCTACAAACTTGGCAACATTACTTGCTGCCCAAAGAATTTGTCATTCATAGTGATCCTGAATCCTTGAAACATTTAAAGGGACAAGGTAAGTTGAATAAGAGACATGCCAAGTGGGTTGAGTTTCTTGAACAATTTCCCTATGTAATCAAGCATAAGAAAGGTAAATCAAATGTTGTGGCAGATGCACTCTCCAGAAGATATGTCTTGATTTCTACTCTTGAAACTAAAGTGTTCGGTCTTGAGCATATTAAGGATTTGTATGGAAGTGATTCTGAATTTTCTTCTAAATTTTTCTCCTGTGAGCATGTTGCCCAAAATGGATACTTTAGGCACAATGGCTATTTGTTTAAGGAAAAAAGACTATGTGTGCCCAAAGGATCCATTAGAGAAATACTTGTGAGAGAAGCACATGAGGGTGGATTAATGGGGCATTTTGGGGGTTTTTAAGACCTTAGATTTATTACAAGAACATTTTTATTGGCCTCATATGAAAGTTGATGTGCAAAAGTTTTGTGAAAAATGTATTGTTTGTAAAAAGGCAAAATCTAAGGTGATGCCTCATGGACTTTACACTCCTTTGCCTACCCCTGAATTTCCTTGGATTGACATCTCTATGGACTTTGTTTTAGGGCTTCCTAGAACAAAGAATGGAAAAAATTCTATTTTTGTGGTTGTTGACAGGTTCTCAAAGATGGCACATTTTATACCTTGCAGGAAAGTAGATGATGCTTGTCATGTTGCTGATCTCTTCTTCAAAGAAGTGGTACGCCTTCATGGGCTGCCAAGGAGCATTGTTTCAGTTAGGGACACTAAGTTCCTAAGTCACTTTTGGAGGACTTTGTGGGGTAAAGTGGGTACTAAATTACTTTTTCCACAACTTGTCATCCTCAAACAGATGGACAAACAGAAGTAGTCAATAGAACTCTTTCTACTCTTCTTAGGGGCGTTCTTAAAAAGAATTTAAAAATGTGGGAAGAATGGTTGCCTCATGTGGAGTTTGCTTATAATAGGGTTGTTCATAGTACTACAAGTTTTCACCTTTTGAAATTGTGTATGGCTTTAATCCATTAACACCTCTTGATTTATTGCCATTGCCTAACACTTCTCTTTTGAAACATAAGGATGGAAAAGCTAAGGCTGACTTTGTAAAGAAATTACATGAGCAAGTTAGAATACAAATTGAAAAGAAAAATGAAAGCTATGCTAAATATGCAAATAAGGGAAGAAAGAAAGTGGTGTTCGAACCTGGAGACTGGGTTTGGGTTCATATGAGGAAGGAAAGGTTTCCATTGCAAAGAAAGTCCAAATTACAACCAAGGGGAGATGGGCCATTTCAAGTGCTTTCCAAGATAAATGATAATGCCTACAAGATAGAACTTACAGGTGAGTATGGTGTTAGTGCCACTTTCAATGTTTCTGATTTATCTCCTTTTGATGTAGGTGATGGTGAACTCAATTCGAGGTCGAATTCTCTTCAAGAGGGAGGGGATGATGAGGGCATGGAGATACAAGACATAAATGAAGTCATCCAAAGCTTGGGAGGACCTATGACAAGGGCACGTGCAAGGAGAGTCAATGGTGCTCTAATACAATTTATGAACAAACCAACGGGAGAAAGGGATCAATTGAAAGGAAATGAGCCAAGACTTGTCATTTTGATCCAAGCTAATGAAGAGGGCATGTCATGTGGGCTTGCTGCCCCATTTTGATGTTTTTAATCAATTATGTTGTAATAAAATGTGTTATGGCCCAACTTTTAAAATTTTGGCCCAAAACACTTGTTTGTTTATTTTTTGTGTGTTTTTAAATATTCTAAAGCTCATAAAGCTTAGAATTTTCGTGGTCTATATATTTATAAGTAAATAATGGGCTCAAGAAATCAATAGGTCAAGATTTTAAGGAAGGAGAAATAGAAAGGTGAGATTCATTAATCAAAGTGGCTATAAATTGCTATTATTCATCAAGACAATTAATATCCACTTTCTCCACTACCTTTAAGTGTGTGACCTTTCTTTTTCAAACCATTATTAACTAGTTAGTGGGCTGAAGTTGTAGAATTTCTTGAGTTAATATTGTAAGCTACCTTTTACCTATAAATAGGGAGCTAAATATGAATGAAAGATAAGTTGAATTTTGTTAAACACTTTGTGTGATTTGAGAGCATTGCTCCTTTGGTTCTAGATTGAACCTTACTCTGATCTTATCAAGAAACCAAGTTTCTTGTGGTGATCTTCATTTAGGCTTATCATCCTTTCTAAACCATAGAAAGAGTGTGGCGCCCCATTTCTACTCTTTTCCATCAATTTCTTTCTTCATTTTCACATTGTTTCAATTCTGCCCCACTCAAACATATATATAATTTCGTGCTTCAAACATCATATTGTCATATAAAAATCACAAGCTTGTTAAGTTATCAAATCATGAGAAAAATGACCGTTTTACAAATCGGTTAGCCATCACTTTTGATATTTAGTAAATATTATTTATGCTTCTTAATATTTACTATTTAATTGAATCATTTTGTAAAAGGTCTATTAATATATGATTTTTATCGTCAACACTCTTATATACTCTTACATAAGATCAACACTATTTTTTACTATGTTTTCTTAATATGCAAAGATTATTTATGTGCTCCTTTTAAGGTCTCGGGTTCGGAGCAGTACAAATTATTTATTAAAAAAATTTATTTTATGTTTCCTTAAACAATATGTGTTTGCTGTATATGACCAAAATTACTTTACGTTGATTAATTTTTTTATTTAATATTAACTTCATTCGCGTTAGTTTAATATGACAAAAATTGCTTTATGTAAATAAGAAAAACACTACACCGAAGCACCGGTAAATTTATTTAATATTATATAAAATATATTTAGACACGTATAAATTTAAAATGAGTGAATTAATTATAAATGAACAATAATTATATAAACTCAATTGCTTTAAATAATCATATAAAAAAGGACCTATAAGCTAAAACACAAATTTTAAAATATGTGAGATGTAAAAATAAATTGTCTTTCAAATAAAGGTAATTGTTGATTAAAATAAAATAGGGATTGTGCTGATAATAACTCATGAGCTAAAAAATTATTTAATATGATCAAATATGTATATAGATAAAAATGTAAAATTTAAAATGATTTACTTAATCATAAAATAAACAATAATCATATAAATTTAATTATATTAAATAATCATTAAAAAATATATGTGAGATGTAAAAAAATATTTAAAAATAAGAATTTTGTCTTTTAAATATTGATATCGTGTTTGACATGTGAAATAATTTATTTTGTTAATTTTATTAGAATAAAAAGTTATTAGTATTTTTAGTAACAAAAATTATTTTATGTTTCCTTAAACAATATGTGTTTTCTTAATATGAAAAAAATTACTTTATGTTTTATTAAACAATTTTATTTAAAAATAGCTTCATTAATGTTTGCATAATATGACAAAAATTGCTTTATGTCTAAAAAAAACAAAGCCAAAGTATATAACAACCAGTGACATATCCGTCCTTTCGCCTTAGTAAATTTATTTGATATTGTATAAAATATATTTAAATATATATAAATTTAAAATGAGTGAATGAATTATCAATTAACACTAATTAAATAAATTTAATTGTACTAAATAATAATATTAAAAAAGGACTTATTTGATGGAAAGAAAATAAAATTTTAATATTTGAAAATAAAAATTATTTTTCAATTAATGATTATTGATTAAAATAAAATAGACATTGTGTTGATAATAACTCATAAGTTAAGAAATTATTTGATGTGATCTAAAATGTATGTAGATATGGATGTAAAATTTGAAATAATTTACTTTAATATAAAATGAACAATAATCACATAAATATAATTATATTAAATTATCATAAAAAATCTATGAGATGGAGAAAGATAAAAATTAATATTTAAAAATAAATATTTTATCTTTTAAATTAGACTTAATTACAGTTTTGGTCTCCGTATTTTCCCTGATTTACGAAACTGGTCCCCCTATTTTAAATTTAAATAATTTTGGTCCCTCTAATTTAAATTTAAACAATTTTGGTCTCCTCTCATACTTTTGCACTTAAAATTAACCATGTTTTCGCTTTTAAAATGAGAAATTACTTGTAAAACATGATAAACTATCGTATATAAATTTATTATTAAACTTTGTAGATAAAAATATAAGTTAAAAAACAAAAAATCTCATTGATTTTGTATGAAAAAATCTGAGAAGAGGATTAAAACTATTTGAATTAAAATAGGGGGACCAAAGCTGTTTGAATATTTAAAATAGATCACAACTATTTGAATTTAAAATAGGGAGACTAATATCGTGAATCAGACAAAATAAAGGGACAAAAACTGTAATTTAGCCTGTAAATTAAGATAATAGTGAATTAAAATAAAATAATTATTGTATTGATAGTTACCTGTGAAATAATTAACTTTTTTAATTTTTAATGAAAAAATTTATTTTATGATTCCTTAGACTAGCGTGATTGCTTAATATGAAAAAAATTGCTGTATGTCTAAAAAACACTAGCAAAGTCTAAAACAACAAATACATAAAGAAGGCTGCTAAAACAATGCCTTTTTTTTTTTAATAAGCAATTGAATATAAAATATCGTATTAGGGGTGCAACCCTTATATCGAGAACATACTAAGTAGATTTGTTATAAAGTAATGATAATTTATATCAATTACAAAAATTGATCCTACACGGATATTCCCTATTACTAACCCATCTCAAAAAAAAAAACAAAATATTTGATATCACCTCATCATAACTAAAAAAATCAACAATGCCATCTTGAATCGATGAAATAATAACGAAACACTAAAAATTGCCTAATCTTAACAATATCATGTGGAATTGAAAAATCAGAGAAGTTTTGGAGAAATAAATAATCATGTGTGAATATGAAGATTCATTTCGATGTATTAAATATCAACAAAAATAATATATATCAATAACCCACGTAAAACATTTATTAAGATAGATTTTGCATTACATTAATAATCAATTCCATGTATAACACTTAGCACTATTATCTGATCTATTTCTACATGGTCCTGATTTTTTTACATACCAATAACAATCATCACATAGATCAGAATCCCTGTTTGCTATATAAATATCAAACCATTGAAACTCATGATCCCACTGAAAGGAACAGAAAAATAGTGTTTTTTCAAAGATATTATCATTAAATTGAAAATTATAACTGTCACTATAGTGAAGAACATTAGCTCCAACATCATCATCTTTAGATTTGCAATGCACAGTTAAATCTGATTTGTCTTCCAAATAGTTAGAAATCTTTACATGTTTCTTTCCTAGAACATAGTCGATAGATAACAGCGTCAACAAACTCAACAAGAGAAGTTTTTGAATTAAGGGGGACATTGCATTCAACTAATTTTTGTTAAGGTGAAACACTTTTTTATATGATGGATGAAATATATGTTTAAAAGAGAAGCATATATTTATAGGAGGATTTACAATAGAAATGAAATATTTTCTTTATTGACTATTATTTTTATAAATTAGGAAAATTACTATTCTAGAACAAATATAAACAAATTCAAACAGGCAATCAAATGTTAATATAAATCATTATATATTTGAAATATTTTAAATTTTACCATTCAAATAAATCTTTGACTAGAAAAAGTAGACTGAAAATTTATAACCAAATAAATTTAAAACGAGTCAAGGTTCTTCTCAATTAAATAATAATTTTCTATACATGAAATTAGTTTTGGGAAATCAATTTCATATATTATATTGAAATATAATTAATTGAACCATCTAAAGGGTTAATAAATAATATTTGGAAAGAGATAGCTTTTTGGGTGGGTAAAGGGGCTTTTTCGGTTGAAGAGTGCTTTTCAAATTTTATGGATTGGCACTTATTTTTTCATAGTAAATTGGTGTTGGATAGAAAGTTGGACATTATTTGGTTTGCCACAATTTGGTGCATTTGGTTGGTTAGAAATGCCGCTTGTTTCCGCAAAGAGGCGTGGAGTGTAAACAACATTGTTTGGAACATCAAGTTGTTGGCTTGGAGATGGTCTTTTTGTGGAAAAATTACTCAATCCAATTATTCTCTATACGAGTTTTGTATGAATCCGTTGTACTATCTCTCGTAATGTAATTGGTTAGTAATTTTTTCTTTTGGCGGGGCTTCCCGTTTTCATCTCTTGTAAGCGGGTTGGAGAACCCTTAGTTCTCCCTTTTAATGATATCTTGTCTTTAAAAAAAAAAAATTGAAATATTTATTTTAAACAATTCTAATTCAATTTAAAACGATTTAGAATCAGTTTCTTTTTTAAAAATGGTGTAATTAAATGAATTAATTTCTAAATTGATTGTATATTATAAATTAATTGTAGAACGTATTTATTTTTAAAAATCTCTCCTCCTCTCCTCTCCTCTCCTCTCCTCTCTCCTATTATTAATTATTTGAGTTGCATGATCATATTGATTTTCATTTCATTCCATTAATATTGTAGTAAGTTTTATAAAATTACTCTGAACTATAAGTATTTTTATCTTCGACAAATCCTTAATAGATTTAGACAAAATATAAGGTTTTCCTCCTAACTTCTCATTAAATTCATTAATATCCTGTTTAATTGCATTTAGTAGTTCAAATCCTTCATTTTTTTATATTAGAAATTTTCATATTTTTAATTAATCGTTAATTTTAAAAACTCCACTCCACTAATTAATTATTATTTTTATATTCATGATATTTAAAAATATAAATTTTTTATTTTTATATTTATATTTTTTGTTACAAAAATATAATTTATCTATGCGTAATTTTTTTTGTGTGCACGGGTAAAAATACTGGTTCACAATATTATGATACAATACAAGACCTACATTCATTCAATATACAATATATAATTTGAGTAATACTATTTGAATGTATAAAAGCATATACTAATGTAGCAAATCTCCTAATTATTCTTAAAACTTAGATTAAAGGTCATTACTCCTTACTTTTTATGGAATTGTCACAAGCTAAATTTGGTAAGATAATGCTAGTATAACATTATTAATTATGTTGATATTTAATCTGTATGTTTGCGTAAATTTTTTGAATTATGTACTTTCTCCGTCTTATATTATAAGTAAATTTCACGCTTTTAGATTCATTCAATAATTAATGTATCTAATCTTTATATAAATTAAATATATTAGTTATTGAATTAATTTAAAAAAGTTAAATTTGCTTAAGAGAATATTTTTCAAACTGAAATAGATTCTATAGAATGAATAATATAAAACTTATTTATAGTGTAATAAATAACTTATTTATAGTTAAAATAGAAATTAAATATATCTCATTATTAAGTTGACTCAAATTAATTTATCCACTCACTTTCACTTTCATATACTACATAATTTATACAGGTGAAAATAAATAAAATTTGGTGTTCAAATATTATAACTTCATTTCAATATGAAAATTTGAATTACTAAAAACAGAAAAATTAACAATAAAATATTGCAAAAAATAAAATACAAACTAAAAAAATTCATATTCAATAATAAAATTTTAAAAAAATGATATAAAAATATGTTTTAAAAGTATCGCTTCTAGATTAAAATTTAGTTAGGCGATTTCCGATGAAGACCCTTTCCGTTTGGGGCTTTCCGGCAGCCTCTCGGTGAGATCCGCGAGCGCTTTTCTTTCTGGCTCTTCGGTGGATTCTAAAGGCCTCTAGAGTGGTGTCGTGTTTCCTATCATCTTCGGTTTAAACTCCTGGCTTTAGGGCTCAGGGACCTTGGTGAGAAGATTCAATCGATACTGTTTTAGGGATTTTGGTATCACCGGGTGGTAACACTCAGTTTGTCTGTTTCTCTTTCTTCGTCTTTCGGTTTCGGTGGTCTGTCTGTGGGGAGGAGCAGCTTTTTCTTCGCCTTTGGTGTGGTGGTTCATACTGGTTCATTCTGTTATGTTTGGGTTCTCTGTTGGCGTTCATTCTTTTCAGGTTTGGCTGCGGCGAGATCTGCTAGTCTTCATCTCGAATGTATCGTAGATTTGTTCAGCAAGAGGATGGGCGGAAGCATGTGTCGCGATTTCGACAGTCGGTCAAGAGTTCAGTTAGATGGGATGTCTTCCCGCTGGGTGGAAGAAATAGAAATCGACCGGATATCGCTAAGGAGTTGACGTCCTTTTACGTCTCCGAATTTCCTGATTCTTTCTGCGCGAAGGATTTATTTGAGTTATTCGGATGTATAGGGAATGTGGTTGAGGTGGCCTTTTCACCTAGAAGGAACAAGTTTGGCAAACGGTTTGGATTCGCAAGGTTCGTGGAGGTTGGAGACGCACGATTACTAGCGGTCAAACTTGATAATGTGGTTATTGGGGAGAAGAAACTCCATGTTAACCTGCCTCGGTTTGAAAGGAAGCAGGGAGTCGTTCACAAAACTTTTGCGAAGCCAGGTTCCTTTCACAGCGACGGGAATCACAGAAGAGTGGGGGGTGCGGCCCCGTTAGACCAATCTTTTGTCAATATCGTCAAGGGCAACTCGTTTAACATCAAACCGATCAGCGGGGAAGCCACAGCGGTTAAGGAGTTTTGTTTCTCCTCTCCGGATAGTTTCAGAAACAGATTGGCCAAAGCTTTTGTCGGGAAAGTGGCAGTGCCGGGTACAGCTTACAATATCCAAACTTATATGGAGATGGAAGGGGTGTTCGCGGTTAAAGTTTCTCCGATGGGAGGTAACGTTTGCCTTCTCGAAGAATCGGAGGAAGGTTTTATTCAGGACTTGATTGGTGAGGGGCAGGATTGGTGGAAGAATTGGTTTTGTGATGTCAGGAAATGGGAGGAGGGTTTGATTGAGGAACACAGGGAAGTTTGGTTGAGAGTCTACGGAATACCCGTTCATGCTTGGACTGCGGACTTCTTTGTGTCTTTGGCTGAATCGTTGGGGAATTTCGTTTGTATCGACGAGAGGACTTCTAAAGGTCTCACTTTCGATGTCGCCAGGATATTAGTTAAGGTTCAGTTGTCTTTTTTGGCTCCCAACTCGATCACGGCTATCATTGACGACAAGCGGTTTTGCTTAACGATTAGGGAGGACCGCTGGGGTATTCCTTCCGTTTCAGCAGGTATAGTTAATTCTCCATCTATGTCCATTTCTTCTTCAGATTCGGAGGACCGGTTGTTTGAGGATGAGAATCTAAGTAATGATGCTCTGTCTGCGGGTAATTCGGAGGATAGTATTACGTAATTCTCGGACAGGTCTCTTAGGGAGAAAACAGGGAGGAATTCTGTTAGTTTAGGGGATGTTGTGGCTGTTGCGCATATGAAATAGCCTAAAGGTGGTGTGAGTGGAGGTGGGAGTTCGGATGATGCGGAGAAGAACATCGGAATAGGGAATTTTGATAATGTCGTCCGGAAAGTCCGTAACGGTTGCGTTAATCTTAATAGTGGTACTGCGGCCACTAACAAAGATATTACGAATTTCTACGTGCAGCCTCTTGTTTCTGAACAGGGCTGCTCTTGTGCTGATAGTGCACCGTTTTCCAGCAAGCTGGGTGGACCGAGAAGGTCCTTTTCTCCCAGCAACGTTCCTTGTTCGCTAGAGGAGAATGCAGCAAGTGCTAAACTGGAGTTTAAGAAGAAGATAAGGACGAAAATGATTAATGAGAGGGCAAAGAATAAAAGTTTGAAAGGTGTTAAGGACAGGAGGGAGCCGGAGGTCCTTGATTCTTGTGTAAATGGACCGGTTTTAAGTCCTATCAATTATTTGGAGGGGTCAAGGTATATGGAGGTCAATGGTGTTGAAACAGCAGGAGATAACCCAATCTATTATGGGGAACAAAATGAAGAATCAGACATTGGGAGAAATAATGAGAGGCAATGGAGGTTGATGGATGTGGATATTGGGGGCAAACTTTGTTCGGCTATTGTGGCGCTCGGTGTGGTCGACGCGAAGGGTAGGAATAACCTTTTGTCTATGATTGAATCTTTGGAGTTGGGGGAGGTAAGGAAGGAGAATAAAGAAGGTGAACAATGATTATAGGTTCTTTGAATATTAGGGGGGAGCGAATGCGCTCAAAAGAAGGAGGATTGGTGCATTGATTAAAAAAGTAACGCAGATGTTTTTCTAATTCAAGAAACAAAGATTGTTAACATGGAGGGTGACTTGGCCAAGTCTTTTTGGCATTCTTCGGAGGTAGACTTTTCCTTCTCAAACTCAATTGTTAGGTCGGGAGGATTGCTCATTTTATGGAATAACAAAGTGGAGGTTATTAATAGTTTTAGAGGAGAAGGTTATTTAGGGATAAAAGCTTGTTGGGAGAATAAGTTTTATTACTTGATTAATGTGTATTCACTGTGCATTATGATTAAAAAGGTGGAGTTATGGAAGAAGTTGCTTGAGTTAAAGGAGGCTTTTAAGGATGGGGATTGGATTGTGGGAGGGGATTTTAATGCGATAAAAAATTCTAGAGAAAGGAAGGGTCGCGGTTTATATGTGAATAATAGGGAGATGGAGCTCTTTTCGGAGTTCATTAGTAAAAGCGAGTTGGTGGATATTCCTTGCAAAGGAAAGAAGTTTTCTTGGTTTAGCGGCGATGGGAAGTCGATGAGTAGAATTGATCGTTTCATTGTTTCCAACGACGTGGTGTCTAGATGGGAGGTTATGGGTCAATTCATCGGTGATAGGGATATTTCGGATCATTGTCCAATTTGGATCGTAAAGGATCAAAGAAATTGGGGTCCTAAACCATTTAAGTTTAATAATGAATGGTTTAGTTTTGATTCTTTTATTCCTTTTGTGGAGAAGGAATGGAAAAGTCTCAAGGTGGAGGGGCGAGGTGATTTCGTGTTAAAGGAAAAGCTCAAGATCTTAAAAGTTAAATTGAGAACTTGGAATAAGGAGGTGTTCGGTAGAATTGATTTGGAGATGGAAGAGGGTGTGAATAAGATGAATGTGGCCGATGAGGTGTTGGCTTCCGATGATGTTTTCGACTTTGATAGTGTTATGGAGAATAGGAAGGAAGCTTGTAGTAATTTTTGGAAGAACTTGAGAATAAAAGAGAATATGTTGCTTCAAAAGTCAAGATTGAGTTGGATTAGAGAAGGAGACTCCAATAGTAAATTTTTCCACAAGGTGTTGAAACAAAGAAGAAGAATCAACCATATCGGTCCGATTCTTTCTTCGGACGGTATGGCGGACTCGGTTGATGACGTTAGGGAGACGGTGTTCAAACATTTTGAGAAGAAGTTTGCCGAAGCGGAGTATGCTAGACCTATTTTAGAGGGTATCCCTTTCAAGTCTCTTAGTGAGGAAGAAGCGGATTTTTTAGAGAAACCTTTTCTTCAAGAAGAGATTAAAGAGGCGGTGTGGGAGTGTGGAGGAGATAAAAGCCCGGGTCCTGACGGGTATTCCTTTCTCTTCTTTAAAAAGTGTTGGTTCTTTTTAAAAGAAGACTTCTTTAATTTCTTTAACTACTTTTTTGGAAGGACCAATTTGTCTAAGGCTATCACTTCTTCTTTTTTAACACTAATTCCAAAGAAGCAAAACCCTTTGAGTTTGGATGACTATAGGCCCATATGTTTGGTGGGATGTATATATAAGGTGGCGGCTAAGCTTTTGGCGGGGAGACTTAAAAAGGTGTTAAATTCTATTATTTCTTCTAGACAAACCGCGTTTGTTCCCGGAAGATATTTGCTAGATGGGGTGCTTGTAGCGAATGAGGTGGTTGATTATGCGAAGAGGACGGGAAGTAAATGTGCTCTTTTCAAAGTTGATTTCGAAAAGGCTTATGATAAGGTGAGTTGGTCTTTTCTCCGATTCATGTTCAAAGCTTTGGGTATCGGTAATAGATGGATGAAATGGATGGAACTATTGGTGTTTAAGAGTGACATGTCGGTGTTGGTGAATGGGAGTCCTTCGAGAGAATTTGTTGTCTCTAGAGGGTTGAGACAAGGAGATCCTCTTTCTCCTTTTCTCTTTGTTTTGGTAGCGGAAGCGCTCACGGCCTTAATGAGTAAATCTATTGAGCTAGAGGAATTTCAAAGTTTTACCATTAATGGAAATAGTAGAGTGGATATCCTACAATTTGCGGATGACACTTTATTAGCGGGCGATGGTAGTTGGAAGCACATTCGGGCAATTAAGGCGGTCCTTAGAGCTTTTGAACTTGTATCGGGTCTTGGGATTAATTATCACAAGAGTAAGTTGATTGGTATTAATCTTAGTCCTCATTTTTTGGAAGCCGCGTCTCACTTTTTATCTTGTAAGGTGGAAGAAAGCAAGTTCATTTTCCTTGGAATTCCGATTGGCTATAATCCAAGGTTGGAAGCTACTCGGGAGCCGCTATTGTTGAAGACAAAAGCTAGATTGGATGGTTGGACTAATCGCTACTTGAATTTAGGAGGTAGGATCACGCTTTTGAAATCGGTGCTTAGTTCCCTCTCCATTTTCACTATGTCTTTTTATAAAATGACGCTGAAGGTGGTGAAGAAATTTAATAGTTTACAAAGTAAATTCCTTTGGGGAGGATTAGAGGAGAAAAAAAGATCCATTGGGTTAGATGGAAAGATGTTTGTCTTCCCATGGATAAAGGCGGATTAGGCGTGAAGGACATTGCGGTGTTCAACATTTCTCTTCTTAACAAGTGGAGGTGGCGAATTCTTCAAGGTGGAAATTCTATTTGGCTCGATGTCTTGAAAGGTCGGTATGGTGATTTATCGTCTTCCTTATTGATTAATTGCAAGGTTAGTAATTCTACCTCTTTTTACCATAAAGTCTCTTCATCTTCTTCTTCTTTTTGGTGGAGGGATTTGGTTAAGATTAATTCTTTGTTGCATGCGGATCCGATGGTTGACAAGGTTAAATTTAATGTTATAATGGGTTCCACACACCTTTTTGGGAATCTTCTTGGTTGGAAGGAATTCCTTTGAAAGAAGAATTCCCGAAATTATTTTTAAATTCTATTTTGAAGGGTGTTTCGGTGGCGGGAATGGGGGGATGGATTGAAGATAAGTGGTGTTGGGGTGATTTTGGCATAAGGGCGGAAGGCATTTTTTTAGAAGCGGAGTTGTTAAAGTTGAAGGGCCGTGTGGAAGATTTTACCGGGTGGAGACAAGGTTGTGATTCGGTTTGTTGGACCGAAGGACCGTTGATGGATTTTTAGGTGGCTTCTTTATAACTTTTATTTGAAGTTTCATATTCCGTTCGGACCACCTAATGTTAATGATGGTGTTTTTGGTATTTTGTGGAAGTCGGAGGTCCCGTTTAAAATCAAGGCCTTTGGTTGAAGACTTTTTCTTGATAGGCTTCCAACGATTGACGGTTTGGTGTATAGAGGCATGACTTTTCCTTTTGAAGATACTAAATGCGTTTTGTGTGGTAATGTCCCGGAGGATAGGGATCATTTCTTTTTTGGTTGTTTGGTGGGTACAAAGATATGGAATGACATAGCTTATTGGATTGGTAAAGGGGAAATTAGGGAAACAGAGTGTTTACCACATTTTATGGAGTGGCACTTGTTTTTTCGATCTCATAGGATTAGAGATAGTAAATTGGATGTGGTGTGGTTAACCACCGTTTGGTCTTTTTGGTTAATTAGGAATGGAGTGCGTTTTAGGAAGGAAGCTTGGAGCATCAACAACACCGTTTGGAACATCAAGTTCTTGGTTTGGAAATGGTCTTTTTGTGGAGAGATTACTCATCCCAACTACTCTTTTTACGACTTTAGTAAGGATCCGCTCTTATTTCTATCGTAAGGGTATTTGGTGTGTAATTTTTCTTTTTGTCGAGCCTTTCCGCTCCTCCTTTGTAATCGGGTTGGAGAACCCTTAGTTCTCCGTTTTATATTATTTCTTGATTACAAAAAAAAATAAAAAATTTTAAAAAATGGAAAGAAAATATTTTATCCACTGTATCATTTTTAAAACTAAATTTGAAAAGAAGAATAGTTCTTTTTATAAATTAAAAATTAGCAGGCATTGATAGAAACAATTTTTTTGAATAAGGTTAAAATATATAAATAAAAATAAACGGTAAAAAGAGGGGGCTATACCAAAACCCTCTCAACCCGATGTAAAAATAATTTATTTTATTTAAAAATGAACAATAATTACCTAAATTTAATTATATTAAATTATCATAAAAAATCTATGAGATGGAGAAAGAAAAAAAATTAATATTTAAAAATAAAGATTTTAATTTTTAAATTAGACTTAATTACAGTTTTGGTCGCCGTATTTTCTGTGATTCACGAAATTGGTCCCCCTATTTTAAATTTAAATAGTTTTGGTCCTCCTAATTTAAATTTAAACAATTTTGGTCCTCTTTCATACTTTTGCACTTAAAATTAACGATGTTTTCACTTTTGAAATGACAAATTACTTGTAAAACATGATAAACTATCATATATAAATTTATTATTAAACTTTGTAGATAAAAATATAAGTTAAAAAACAAAAAATCTCATTAATTTTTTATGAAAAAACCTGAGAATGGGATTAAAACTATTTGAATTAAAATAGTGGGACCAAAACTGTTTGAATTTAAAATAGTAGGATCACAACTGTTTGAATTTAGGATAGAGAGATTAATTTCCTGAATCAGACAAAATAGGGGGCTGTAATTAGCTTTTAAATTAAGACAACAGTGGATTAAAATAAAATAATTATTATATTGATAGTGACCCGTAAAATAATTAAAATTTTTAATTTTATTAAAATTTAAAAATAATAATAATATATTTAGTGACAAAATTCATTTTATGATTCCTTAGACAAACGTGATTCCTCAATATGACAAAAATTGCAGTATGTCTAAAAAAACACTATAGCAAAGAAAAGTATAAAACAACAATATACATAAAGAAGGCTTATAACACAATGCCATCTTGAATCGATGAAATAATAACGAAACACCATTAAAATTAAAATATATTTTAAAAAAATTATTTAGACAAAATCGGAAGAAAATAACAATCTAAGAAGATTAATAATCCAAAAATTGCCTAATCTTAACAATATCATGTGGACTTGAAAAATCAGAGAAATTTTAGAGAAATAAATAATCATGTGTGAATATGAAGATTCATGTGGACCTGATATTATTAAATTGTCTACTTTTTCTACTTTCTCTAAAACATTTATTAAAATACATTTTGCATTACATTAATAATCAATTCCATCAATTCCATGTATAACAACTAGCACGATTATCCGATCTATTTCTACATGGTCCTGATTTTTTTACATACCAATAACAATCATCACATAGATCAGAATCCCTCTTTGCTATATAAATATCAAACCATTGAAACTCATTATCCCACTGAAAGGAACAGAAAAATAGTGTTGTTCCAAAGATATTATCATTAAATTGAAAATTATAACTGTCACTATAGTGAAGAAGATTAGCTCCAATATCATCATTTTTAGATTTGCAATGAACAGTTAAATCTGATTTGTCTTCCAAATAGTTAGAAATCTTTACATGTTTCTTTCCTAGAACATAATTGATAGATAACAACGTCAACAAACCCAACAAGAGAAGTTTTTGAATTAAGAGGGACATTGCATTCAGATATTTTTGTTAAGGTGAAACACTTTTTTTTATATGATGGATGAAGTATATGTTTAAGAGAGAAGCATATATTTATAGGAGGGTTTATAATAGAAATGAAATATTTTCTTTACTTATTATTATTTTGGTTAATACTACTTTACCCCCTGCCATATAGGCGAGATTCGGTTTACCCCCTCTAAAAAAAAACTTATCGGACAAACCTTGCAAAATAAAGATTCCATCAAATTTGACCCTGATCAGTTTTTTTGGCCAAGATTCTTAGAATCTTGCCTACATGGCATTTTTGGTAGTGCTGACTGTACAGCCCATTGTTTATGTGGCACAGTCAGCACTGCCACGTGGAATTTAATTTTTAAAAAATTTTTTTTTTTGAAATTTTTTTTTAATAAAATTTAATATTTTTTTAAATTTTTTTTATTAATTTTGTTGATTTTTTAAATTTTTAAAAAAAAAAAATTTAATATTCTTTTTACGTTTTAATTATATATAAATTATAAAAAAATTGAAAAGAAATTAAAAAAATTTACGTTTTTACGTTTTTATTAATTTTTTTTAAAATTTTTTTTCCAAAATTGTTTTACTGTTTTTTTTTTTAATTTATTTTTATTATATATAAATTCGCAGGTATTTTCAAATCCGTAGGTAAATCCACAGGTATTGTCAAATTCGCAGGTAAATCCGCATGTATTTTTAAAGGTAAATCCGCAGGTAATTTTAAATTCGTAGGTAAATCCGCAGGTATTGTCAAATCCGTAAGTAAATCCGCAGGTATTTTTAAATCCGTAGGTAAATCCGCAGGTATTGTCAAATTCGTAGGTAAATCCCCAGGTATTGTCAAATTCGTAGGTAAATCCGCAGGTATTGTCAAATCCGTTGGTGAATCCGCAGGTATTTTTAAATCCGCAGGTACTGTCAAATATTTTTTAAAAACGTAAAAAATATCAAATTTTTTTTAAAAAAAATATTAACTTTTTTTTTTAAAAAAATATTAATTTTAAAAAAAATATTATTATTATTTTTTAAATAAATATTAATTTTAAAAAAAAATCCACGTGGCAGTGCTGACTGTGCCACATTGCTTATGTGTTGTACAGTCAGCACTACCAAAATTGCCATGTAGGCAAGATTCTAAGAATCTTGGCCAAAAAAATTGATCAGGGTGAAATTTGATTGAATCTTTATTTTGCAAGGTTTGTCCAATAAGTTTTTTTTAGAGGGGGGTAAACCGAATCTCGCTTATATGGCAGGAAGTAAAGTAGTATTAACCCTTATTATTTTTATAAATTAGGAAAATTACTATTCTAGAACAAATATAAACAAATTCAAACAGGCAATCAAATATTAATATAAATAATTATATATTTAAAAATATTTTAAATTTTACCATTCAAATAAATCTGTGACTAGAAAAAGTAGACTAAAAATTCATAACCAAATCAATTTAAAACGAGTCAAGGTTTTTCTCAATTAAATAATAATTTTCTATACATGAAATTAGTTTTGGGAAATCAATTTCATATATTATATTGAAACCCAATAAGTATGACTGTGCAAAAATATAATTAACTGAACCATCTAAAGGGTTAATAAATTGATATATTTATTTTAAACAAATCTAATTCAATTTAAAACGATTTAGAATCAGTTTCTTTTTTAAAAATGGTGTAATTAAATCATATAAATTCTAAATTGATTGTATATCATAAATTAATTGTAGAACGTATTTATTTTTAAAAATCTCTCTCACTCTCCTCTCCTCTCCTCTCTCTCGTCCTCTCTCCTATTATTAACTATTTGAGTTACATGATCATATTTATTTTCATTTCATTCCATTAATATTGTAGTAAGTTTAATAAAATTACTCTGAACTATAAGTACTTTTTATCTTCGACAAATCCTTAATAGATTTAGACAAAATATAAGGTTTTCCTCCTAACTTCTCATTAAATTCATTAATATCTTGTTTAATTGTATTTAATTGTTCAAATCCTTCATTTTTTTTATATTAGAAATTTTCATATTTTTAATTAATCGTTAATTTAATAAAACTCCACTCCACTAATTAATTATTATTTTTATATTCATGATATTTAAAAATATAAATTTTATATTTTTATATTTATATTTATATTTTTTGTTACAAAAATATAATTATCTATGCTTAATTTTTCCTGTGTGCACAGGTAAAAGTACTGGTTCACAATATTACGATAAAATACAAGACCTACATTCATTCAATATACAACATATAATTTGAATGTATAAAAGCTTAATACTATTTGAATGTATAAAAGCATAATACTAATGTAGCAAATCTCCTAATTATTCTTATAACTTAGATTAAAGGTCATTACTCCTTACTTTTTATGGAATTGTCACAAGCTAAATTTGGTAAGATAATGCTAGTATAACATTATTAATTATGTTGATATTTAATCTGTATGTTTGCGTAAATTTTTTGAATTATGTACTTTCTCCGTCTTATATTATAAGTAAATTTCACGCTTTTAGATTCATTCAATAATTAATGTATCTAATCTTTATATAAATTAAATATATTAGTTATTGAATTAATTTAAAAAAGTTAAATTTGCTTAAGAGAATATTTTTCAAACTGAAATAGATTCTATAGAATGAATAATATAAAACTTATTTATAGTGTAATAAATAACTTATTTATAGTTAAAATAGAAATTAAATATATCTCATTATTAAGTTGACTCAAATTAATTTATCCACTCACTTTCACTTTCATATACTACATAATTTATACAGGTGAAAATAAATAAAATTTGGTGTTCAAATATTATAACTTCATTTCAATATGAAAATTTGAATTACTAAAAACAGAAAAATTAACAATAAAATACTATAAGAAAATCTCCTAATTATTCTTATAACTTAGATTAAAGGTCATTACTCCTTACTTTTTATGGAATTGTCACAAGCTAAATTTGGTAAGATAATGCTAGTATAACATTATTAATTATGTTGATATTTAATTCGTATGTTTGCATAAATTTTTTGAATTATAA
The DNA here is from genome assembly GCF_029867415.1 of Vicia villosa. Lineage (NCBI taxonomy): Eukaryota > Viridiplantae > Streptophyta > Magnoliopsida > Fabales > Fabaceae > Vicia > Vicia villosa. The sequence goes on from NC_081180.1 coordinate 180,380,327, forward strand.
ATTCTCTCCGTTTTATACTATAAGAAAATTTCACGTTTTTAGATTCATTTAATAAGTCTTTATATAAACTAAATATATTAACTATTGAATTAATTTTAAAAGGTGAAATTTGCTTATAATATAAAATAGAGTGGAATATTTTTCAAACTGAAATAGATTCTATAGAATGAATAATATAAAACTTATTTATAGTGTAATAAGTAAACTTGATTGATTAATGCATGTGAATCGGATAAAAAGGCATACCAAGCCTATTTTTACAAAATTTGTCCATAAAAAAAAAGGGAATAGAAATAAAATTAGATGAATCAGTCATTGATAAACCAAAATTAGTAGGGACATCTGCACAACTATTCTCTTCTATAAATATATGAGACACTACGAAATTCCAATGCTAAATATATGAGCTGATTCCATGCCACTGTGATGACTTCCCTGTCAGTTGTTTTCTTGCTCCAAATGAACCTTTTGATCGCCCTTTCAAGATTCCATATGAGAGACATCGGCCAAGCATACAAATACATGTTGAGAATAAGCATATCATGAATCATAGACTTAACCAACCCCACCCGATCGGCGTACGATAATAACGAACCTTTTCAAGAAGCTAGCTTGTTAATGATTTTATCCGCTATAGGTTGCAGGAAAATATTTTTCGGTTTGCCTTTGAAAATCGGAACACCAAAATAAATAAGAGGAGATGAACCTGTTTTAAACCCCGATTTAGCCACAAGAATATTAAGCCAGGAAGATGACATTGCACCACCATAAATGAAGGACTTTTTGCAGTTAACAATTTTCCCTGAAAGAGTCTAGTATTCTTTGAAAGCCGAAATTAGATGCTTAATATTTGACATTTTCCCTTTGCAGAAGATGAGAATATCATCGGCATATAAGAGAAAAGATGGAATTGTGATGTTCAAGGGCCCTTTAATACAATCCAGCTTTTGCTCAGCCACCGGCTGAATAAGCTTACGGCTAAGGACCTCTTATGCCAAGCAAAACAGAAGCGAAGATAGCGGATCTCCCTGCCGAACACCACTAGAACAATTAAAGTATCCCTGCAAAACACCATTAATAATAACGGAAAAAACGCCGAGTGAATAATTGAGCTAATCCAGGAGCAGAATTTAGCATTAAAACTGAAACTCTGCAGCATTTTCAAGGAGAAGTTCCTGTTCAACGTGTCAAAGGATTTCCAAATATTCACTTTGAGAGCCAAATTTCCGCACCAAGTGTTAGAATCCAGTAAGTTGAACACTTCGGAAGCAAGCCCAATACAATCATGAATTTTCTTACCTTGGGTGAACTTGTGCTGCTCTTGAGAAGTTAGAAACGACAACAAAACAGCCAACCTATCCGCAATGATCTTCGAAATCAGCTTAAACTTGAAGTTAGACATAGCAATGGGACGGAAAAGATCCAAAGTGTTAGCTCCCTTAACTTTAGGAATAAGAATAATATTACTGGAATTAAAGCCCGGAAGAATCCAACCCGAATTAAAGAAATCCAACACCGCATACGAAATATCCTCCTTTACGATATCCCAAAAAGTTTGGTAAAACACTGCCCCGAACCTGTCTGGACCCAGTGCACTGTCTTTGTTAAGAGAAGAAACCGTAGCAGTGATCTCTTCCATCGACGACAACCTAGTAATGAGATTATTCATGCTATCGTCAACTATCAAAGGAATGGTCTCATCCACCAATTTTATATCCTGCAAAAAACTAGAGTTAGTAGAAAACAAATCTTTTACGTACTTAACAGTGCGGTCTGCAATATCCTCCGGTTCTATGAGCAACCGGTTCTCAAACATCAACATAGAAATAGGTTTCAGTTTGTTTTTTATTTTGGCGATACGGTGAAAATATGCAGTGTTGCGATCCCCTTCCAATGGCCATTTGACCCTAGATTTTTCTTTCCAAAAACATTCTTTCATGCCTACGACCTCCAAAAGCTTACTTTGAGCCACCAATTCTAGATTTTTAAGAGAATCATAACTACCATTGTTCTGGATTTGCAACTAAATGTTACTAAGCATCGACTCAGCATTGGTGACATTCTTCGTAATGTTTCCAAAAATATTCTTATTCCAACCTCTCAACTCTTTTTTAAGGAATTGCAGTCTCTTGTTAAGCACATACATTTTGCATCCAACCACCTTATGCTTCCATACAGATTCAATAAACATTTTGCAATCCTGATGCATCGTCCAAGTCTTAAGGAATTTGAACTGACTGGCCATCTAAACCATGTTGATGTGCATTTCTAACAGCAAAGGGAAATGATCAGACCTTAGCTTCGGAAGCGTCGACACTATAATATGGTTAGAAGTGCCCAACCAGAGATGATTTGCGATACATCTATCCATGCGTCTTTCAACGGTAAACGGAGTGTCTCTTTTGTTGGACCAGGTGAACAAAGCTCCAGAAGTATGAAGACGAATAAGCTGATTGTTATCTGTCCAATTCTTGAAGTCAGCCATAGGACCACGGGGAGGTCATCTCCTACCCCAATGCTCATGAGACCTTATGATCGCATTAAAGTCCCAAAAAAACCACGGATAAGAGAACTTGCCCTACAAATCAGAAAGATCATGCCATAATTCACGACATTTCACAAGATTGGTAGACGCGTAAATGGCAGCACCACCCATCAGATAGTTATCCAACATAAACGTAAACGCAACAAACTGATTGGAATTAGAGATGATACCCAGAGTCATATCCTCTTAGCAAAAGCACCACAATTTAGGTTGATCCTTGGGATTAAAAGCAAAATATTTTAAACCTAATTTAGTAAACCATTTATTTGGGGATTTTGAGAATTCCATTTTCGACTCAACGATGAAAATGAAATCTGGCTTGTGAATCTTAATTATTCTATTCAAGGCTAATCTTGATGGAGCATTATCCACCCCTCTAATATTCCAATAAATTCTCTTCATAGGAAACTATGCTTCAGGCCTGCTTGGGACTTTATAGTTGATTGCGACCTTACGTGTCTATTAATCTGATGACTACAAGTGCACAGTCGTGTTGTGTAGTTTTAAAAGATATCGAATCCACATGGACTATGAATCGACCTACCGTTATCTAAGGTTACTATGTAAAGCTAAGGCTAAGGATATTTTGGTTGTTTCTAAAGGGAAAATTAAAATCTTAATTCTAAAAATATAATAATAAACGGATATCAGTATGTATTTCGTCTAACTTAGGTGATCCGAAGTTCCATTGGCCATGGTTCTCATTTAATTAAAAATCTCTATTAACTATGTCATTTAAAAGTCCTCCTCTCAAACTCTCGCACTGTTGATTTAGACTACTAACCTAACTCATAATGTATGCTTTCGCCATCCCATTAGATTTAGAAAATCTTTTTGGAAACATCACAGTTGATAAAATGCTCATTTCATGAAGATGTTATTTACTTAAATCTTGTACACTCAAACTCTCGCTCTATTGACTTGGATTATGCTAGTATTCCCTAACGTACGCTATCGCTGTCCCGCGTCGGGTTTAAAAACACTTTTTGAAAATAAATAAATTCTAGTTACTTTTAATAAGCTCTCGCTGTCCTTAAAACTAATGTTCTATGTCTACTATCCAATTAAAGATCTCAAACTCCCGCTCTATTGATTTTAACCTTTATCAGTTCTAAAAGCTCAAACTCTCGCTCTATTGATATTAACCTTTATCAGTTCTAAAATCTCAAACTCTCGCTCTATAGATTTTATAAATTTAGAATATTTAGTTAGACACAAAACTAGAAATGAGTAATATTTAATAAAACATATTTAAGCCAACTTATTTCGGATCCCAACGGTTAAATTACTTTACATACTGATATCTTAATTAAATTGGCCAGACATATTGATACGATTAAACATGCATAAATAAATTCGGTTCATAATCTTAGGCATATTAATTGGCATACAATATATCATGCAATAATAATAATTAAAGCGGTAAATAGAAACCTGAATAATATAAATCTGAATTAAATAAAGCTTGAAATCTTCGAGTACTTGAACTTTAACCACATGTCGGTTGGACCGTTCTTTAGAAATTATTCGGCGTAAATAATAAAAACAAGGAATAAAAACTAAATCTAACGTAAGGTTAGATCTATTCAAGGTTCACAACAATTTTCGGTGTAGAAATTGTCATGAGAAAAGAACAAACGGGAATTAAATTGCAAAGAAAATAATGAAAGCAAAAAATAAAAACAACAGCTAGCTCTTGCAGAAATTCGGACCCTTCTAATGAACCATTAGGTTTGCTTTTAAAGTGTAGGTATCCAACGTACTTCTCTTAAATTGAGTCTCCACATCCCTTCTTTTTCTCCACAATTATAGCACGACACTTTAGACGTGCGTCTTCAGTTGACCTAGAATAGTGGAGACGAGGGTCTCCAGTTTGATCTCATGGTGACGTGGCCAAGGAAGAGTGGGAGACGAGCGTCTCCATCCTTCACGTGGACTTCTTCAACTTTGGGCTTGGGAGACGGACGTCTCCAAGCTGTTAGGCCTAAGACGGGCGTCTTTTGTGACATAGTGGGGAGGTTTGTGAGACGGACGTCTCACTTGCTTGAGTGGGCCACGTGCTCACTCCTTTGGGCTAGGCCAGTTGCTCTTCGCACCTCCATTCTTTTACTAATGCTTCACCTCCATTTTTACTTGTCTTTTAAATTGATTTTTCTCTATTTCTTCTTCTTTTGACAAATAGTTCTCAATACGAACATAATACCCGAAACATCGAAAATACCAGCATAATACTAAATAAAAGCAATTAAATCAAATAAAAGTACTAGCAATATGTATGTAAATAAATTTAAATATACTATATCAATTCGTGTTATCAGTAGTGTAATGTTTCTTTTTTTTTTGTAGATTGCTTCTTTTTCAACTGAGAGACTGCATTAATGAAAGCCCATTCACCCCTAGAATTTCCTTTATCAATTTCCTCAAGATTTCCCCAAGAGTTCTTTAAAAAACTTGCATCAGCAGCATTAGTATCTAAAATAATAGCCGCCCTGTCTGGAGTAGCTTCTACAAAATTAGACAGTTGAGTGTCTGAATCTTCGGACAACTGCGAAATAAATTTACGAGGGGTTATGTTCGACCAAACTCGTGCCCACCAGAATTTGTTCAATATCTGCTTCTATATCCACCCCTTTGCTTGTGTTCAGGTCTCTTTTATCACTTTCAATAATGACTTCTGCATCTTCAATGATAACCAGAGAAGGAGGAATAACATTTGAAACTTTAGGCACATATGTAGTTTTACCCTTGGGATTAGTATTGGCTGTGATTTTCCTCCGAAATTTGCAATCTTGTACCTCATGACCTGTTTTCTTGCAATGTGAGCAAAGCACTGGTATATTCTTGTACTCGATATCAGAAAAGAAAGTGAAGCCTTCTCGTTCAACAAACACATTGTAGTTGATAGGTAGAGTTAAATCCATCTCAATAAGAACACGAACAAATTGAATAAAAGTTCTGTCAACTATCGATTTTGAAGATGCTGCACCAATACAGATAGGGGTTCCTACACAGTTTGCAATAGCAAAGAGAATACGAGGACCCTAATACTCTTGTGATAGCCCAAAAAATCAAACCCAAACCTGCGCGGACGAGTTATGTTGCGAGGAGGGGTTAAAATCCTTGGTCCAAGAAAATAACTTAATCGTACCAGGATTGAGATTTATGGAACCAAAAGAACTGACTCTTTGCAAATCCTCCAAGCTTGAGAAGGTGAATTCGTAATAGCCTTTGCCAAGAGATAACAATCCCTAGTTCTTAACTTTCGGCCAAATCTTCGAGAGCTTAGCCCGTAGAGCTGCCACCGTTAGAGGCGTGGAGCCTTTTGGCCAAAGAACTCTACCGTGTAGATTATTCTTGCATTCCAAAAGCCCCGCCTTGTATTCATCTAGTCCGGTTCGGGGGAACAGCTCTGACATCAAGTGGGTCAAGCCCCCTCCCGATCGCAGTTGCAGGGGATCGAACCGTGGTTCTCCCTACCAAGTCCAACGCCAATCACCACTGGACCAACTAACGATTGGTGTCTTAAATAATACTTTTAATGAACTCTTTTTTAAAAGAATATTAATAGATTTAAGATGTAATTAATGATCCTTAACGAGGGCTCCCGAGACACTCGTTAACATTGCCCTTAAAATAAGTAATTCTAAATTAATAATATAAAATTGATTAATAATTACAAACTAGTTTTAAACCGATTTAAAACTATATTAAAACTGTTTCAAAAATTAATCAGTTTTTTATTAAAGTGGTTTAAAAAAACTAACGGAACTATCAATGAGATTTGTTGCCTCCACAAGATTTGCCCTGCAAAATAGAAAACAATCGTCAACAAAAAGCAAGTGGGACACACTAAGTGCCCCGTTGCTAAATGTTTATAATGAGTTACTAAACAAAGTATTTATATATAAAGGCTATGAATATAAACGTTATGATTTGAAGTAAATTAACATTTAAATTGAATCTAATTTAGTGGTCAAATTAACATTTTTATTTCTAATTACTTAATTAAATCTATATAAAGGTTATGATTTGAAGTTTACATTTTTATTTTTAATTACTTAATTAAATCTATATGAAGGTTATGATTCGAAGTTTACATTTTTATGACGAAGCTTACTCCTCGATCAATGAAAAAACGAGGGTACAGGTCCTGTGAGCGTTATGTTTTACTTTTTATTTTTAAATAAAAAATATTAGCCCTCTATTTTAAAAAAAAAATCAAGGAAACATTTCTATAAGGGAACGTGCTTCGATACCCAATTGTTGCATCTTATGTTTTTTTTCAATTGTTTATTTAGTATTTCTCACTTGGCGCCTTTTCAAATTCTATTTTTAATTTTTTTAAATTAGTATTTACTTCGGCTAAATGATTATACTAAGAGGTCATATATTTTGTATTAAGAATTTCAAAATATTATTTTCAAAATCTTACTTTACTATTTTATTTGATATATTTAAACTCCTCATTTTTAACAAAAACCGACGTGATATATCTTTTTAAATGAATTCACAGAATATGGCGCTATTGTATTTTATTTTATTTTAATTTAATTAATAGTATCACATTAGTTTTTATGTAAAATCGATGTGACACATTTTTGCATGATATTATGGCGCTATTGTGCTTCACCGAAGCGACTTATATATCACTTTGTTTTTCACTGAAATAGCCTTTTGATCGTTTTATTTAGGGTTTCTACATTAAATTATCTATTGATCAATTTGTTTCTATGATTTTCTATTTATTTTCACAGAAACGTTAGTCTCTTGATAGTCATGGCCGACTCGGCAAGAACCTCATACAACATCTGCTACAACCTTTGTTAATACAAAATATAAAAGAAAAACTAGAGGTGCCACGATGTATACCAAGGTGAAAAAAATCCCACGAAACTATTGTTCACTACACGATTAGAGTTGATGGAGAAACCGACAGGGCTTCTTGTGAACATGCTGAGGATTTTGGGGTTACATTGCATAACAAGTTAGAGTAAAATGAGTATTTTGACAGATAGTTGGCATGAAGTTGATGAGGATTTGAAAGACTACATAGGACAGATATTACGATATTTAATTTGAATTCTATGATTTGTTTTAAGAGTATATTTTTTGTTTAAAACTAATAACATCTCTATTGTGTAAACTTATAAGTGTCAAAGAGTAGTTATTCTCGTATATAGTTTTACGGTACTTATCGTCTCTTTTTCCTCAACTTGTGCGTGAATACGTACGTTTTCGTTATATTTGTACATATTATGTATTCTTCAAGTTTTCAATTCATTTATGTACCTTTTGATATTTTTCTTTTCATTTTTTAGGTATTGATGCGTAATTGGAGCATGAGCAATAAAGTATAGAAGACATCGCTTCAAACAAGCAATTTTGAGCAATTCATCAACGAATAAGGCTTAAAACAAATATGAGAAAAATAATCAATTTTGTAGATATTTAGTCATTGTTAGATAGGAAATTGAATAAGCTTTCCAGCACTTCGAACCGGGCGCAAGTTGGAGTTACAGTTCTCAAGTTATGGCAAAAACACTAGTACGGATTTTTTCAAGACATCACAGACCACGCGAAGCATGCCCTTCAACTTTGGAATTCAATAAGTAGGGAAAAATCAGATTTTTTAGGCATCGGTTGGGTATTTTTGAGTGGTAACACCATCAAAACCATTTTTTGGTAGAGAGAGCTTGAAAACAACAATGGAGCTTTTATTTTGATTATCTGAAGTCGGATTGCTCATCAATTAGAGTTAACAATCTGGGAGATTTGTGATTCTTCTTATCTTATCTCTATGTATTCTCTATTTGTTGGGTTTGTTTGTAAGTTTACTTTAAACCTATGCATATTGGTTACTCTATTGTTGTATAAAGTTTGCTTTAGAAATCTTTGTCGGTGTTTTCTTGATCTTTTTGCTTAAATGCTGTGGATTTGTGTTGTTATAGACATATAGCTCATGAATCTTGATTATGGGGGATATTTGTTAGCTTTAGATTATAGATATAGGTTTGGGGTTAACATCCACATAATATCGGAGTCTAGTGCCTCTGTGTTGTTCGACCGATTGAGACATCGTCGAAAGAGCAATGTGGTTGAACTCTCGTCGATGTTGCAGAAATGGACATTGATGTGGGAGATATGTGGTGATTCTGACGAGTATTGTAAGTTTGCGACGAGTAGTTTATATTCGTGTCCCTCTATCTAGAGCAGTATTAGAGACGGCTCTACCCGTTAGTCTGGAGAAACCTCCTCCTCTGGGTACGTGCGATGGCACCATGGACTAAGACGAGCATATTGAAAACATTGACGCTTTCCTCTACTATCCCGGGGTTTCGGGGGAGATCAAGTGCCGACTATTCCCAACTACACTGCATAAAGGAGAAATGGCCTAGTACAAGACCTTACCAGATGAATCTATTACTTCCTGGAAGGGTCTTGGTCGGCTATTCTCACGACACTTCACCGCTTCACGCAGACACCCCAAATCCAAAGCCTTCTTGGAAGCCATCATCCAGGGCAAGGATGAGTCCCTCAGGGCCCACTTCAAAAGGTTCAACAAAAAGGTCGTGCAGGTATCAATAGCCCTCTAAGGAGAACATTATAAATAGAGGGCAAGGTATTGAAACTCTCACCAAAAATCTCATACTTTGTGATATACCTTTGCCCTCTTTCTTACTTTGGCATGGGAGTGTATTGCAGGTACAACCCCTTTTTTTCTCAACCATCACCAAAGATCACGGCGTCGCTGTATGCCCTCCTGTTCCGACTCTACGCAAACACTTATACATACTTTAATTTTGTTTGGTGAATTGACTAAACAATTTAAACTCAGATTAGCTCTTTAATTACAAATCTTCACTTTTCAACTTGTTTATTTATTTTCACCATTCCGTTTTATAAAAATAGTATTTTTCTTATTATTCAAGTATGTGAACATATGTTTTGTTTACATATTTTTGTAAATTATATTGTTTCGTAATGTTTGTTCGAGTGTGTGGTTAGTACACTTTCTCTAGGTTGCGTTGAGCCGAAAGCAATGGCGTGTCGTGTGATTAGTGGTTTTTACACGTTTATTTACCGTTGTTTTTAGTTATCTTTGCTTTAAATTGTTAAGCATTTCAATGCTTTCTTATTCATTTTATGCGTTGGTTGTGTGTTTTACTTTTTTTAGGCTAAGATGAATAAATCGGGACAAATCAGTGCAAAAAATGCAAAACTAGGAGTTCTGGAGGAAGCACCAAAATCATGCTTCAGTAGGCCATACACGGTTGGAAGAATAGAGAATAGAGCAAGAGTCATGAAGCCTTGGCCAAATGCGTGTCAAGACGCATGTGAGGGAGAAACATCATGTTTCCCTAGCCAAATGTGTCCCCAGGTGCGTACCGGTCACCCACACGCATGCCAGACTACATTTCCTTGCCCAAATGTATCCCCAGATGCGTGCCAGCTTCCACATGCTTGCCTATACCATGACAGTGCCCATATGCGTTTCACTAGGCCAGACGTGTCCCAGACACGTTTCAGCTGGCCAGACACGTTTCAGCAGGCCAGACGCGTGTGGGCGTGATATGGTGGATCTTGGATCTGAAAGCCCAAAAATAGGAGGAAAAATCATAGGAAAATTTGGTGGAGAGGTTTTTGAAATTTGGAGAGGATTTTGGACAAAAAATAACCTTGTAGAACTTGGAGAACTCAGATTTAATGCTAGGATTGAAGATTTCCATGAGCTCTTGCAATTGAAGACCTGATTTCCATCATTAATCTATAATGTCTACAATCAACACTATGTTTTCCGTTAGTTTTATGAGTAGCTAAACCCCCTAATGCTAGGGGGTGACCCTGATTTTTATTTGTAATGAATAAGATTATACTTTTGCAATGACAATTCGGTTAGTTTTTTATTGATTTGTTCTCTTACCGTTTTCTTACTTTTTCTATCGGACAACCGGAAATTGATTTTGTGTGACACAATTAAGTCGAACAAGCTATTGTTCATGATTTGTTTGAGAACATATTCAAGTAGATATTACCTAGGACTAGGGATATTCTTCAATAATAGGAACATTCTTGATATAGGATGGCTTAATGTCAACCGTAATCTTCGATGGACATAGTAATTAGGTTAAAGGATTGAAGAATTATTACTTGAGGACTTAGAAATAATAAATCTTAGGAACTGATAGTCAATTATTCAAACCAGCTGTTGCAAGGTACGATCTGATTTGTTTCATGATCGAATCATTCACTGTCCCTAGCATGCTACTCATATCTGTCATATCTATCCGTACACTTTAGTGATTTTTGTTTGCGATTTATTTCATACGTCTCAAAAACCGAAACCATAAATTTTTTTAATTGAACAACAATTCAAACTCGATATTTCGACGCAATCCTTGAGATCGATATTTGGGGAAAATCCCTACTATTACTACACTGGAAAAATAGTACACTTTCTATTTTTCCGATCAATTTTTTGGCGCCATTGTTAGGGACTACAGAAATATAGCGTTTTCTTTAGTTCAATTAAAATTTTGTTGCTCGTCAACTAAAATTATATTTTCTTTTATTTTCATAATTTCCTTTTTGTATTATTCCTGATGTTTACCTAATCTTTTATGCAAGGAAAGCCCTCAACTTAATTTATTTTTGACGCAGAAATTGAAAGAACATCAGGGCGTGAATAAGTTTGATCAGCTAAACTAGAATCAGAAGAGGAAGTGGTCTCAGTTCATTCAGGTTCAGAATCTAAAAGAGAAAAAGAAGATATGGGTGAAAATCCTCCACCACCTGAGAAACTCCTTGGAGACTATGGTGTGGCAAATACACCGGGTGGTTGACTAACAATTGTTAACCAACTAGTGAATGTTCCTAATTTTCAACTGCATCCGAGCACCATGAATCAACTCGTAAGAAAAACTTTCACCGGAAAGGTAAACGAAGATGTAGAGATTTTTAACCATCAGCAAGACTTTGAAAATCGATGGTCATACTGAGGAAGTAATGAAGCATAGAATGTTCCCGTTTACTTTAGCTGAAGAGGCAGAAGAGTGGTTATATTCTCTCATTAAGGGCAGTATTACAACATGGGAAGAGATGGAAAAGGCTTTCTTGATGAGTATTTTCCAGCATCGGTATTTCTGAGAAAGAGGTATGAAATCTTGAACTTCAAGCAAAAGGAGGGTGAGTCTTTGGGAGATGCCTACAAAAGATTCAAGAGGATCCTCGTGGCATGCCCAACTCATAATATGGATCAGACTGAATAGCTGCAGATGTTTGTCAATGGGCTCAAAATAAAGACAAAGTAGTTGATCGATACAACAGTCGGTAGGTCAACTAATTTCTCAAGAACCACCAGTATTAAGAAGATCATAGAAGAGATATATACAAATGAGCATTTGGAGTTGTATGAAAAGTGTACTAGAAAACCTGAGGGAGTTATTAATCTGAAGCTGGAAACCAATAAAATTCAGGTAGAAGATGCAATTGCTATATAAGTTGAAAAGAAATTAAAGGCTGTGAATATAGGTACACAATAGGTAGCTCAAGTTCAATCTGCTCAGACTGTCAGTTGTGAAATTTTTAGTGGACCTCACCAAACTATAATCCGGGGTGGAAGAATCATCTCAACTTTTCCTGAAAAGAACATCAACAACAAGCTCCTCAAAAGGAAGAGTGGGAAGTAGCTATAGAGAAAATGGCTAACATTGTTCTCAGTTTCAAGAAGAGACGAGAAGAAACCACAGGAACACCACAACGATAATAAAAAATATGGAAGTTCAAGTGGGTCAGATAACACAACATCTAACTCTGCAAGCACAAGGTACTCTTTCGAGCTCAAATTTGAAAAATCTGAAAAATTAAGAGAATGGCAATGCTGTCACAACAAGAAGTTAGAAAGTGTCAGAATCTGAAGAAGAAAAGGCAACAGATGATAACTTGGTCATAAAGGTAGATCTGGAAGTGGGAGAAAATTAGAAAAAGCCCGAAGAAGTTGCACTACTGGTAAAGCCACTTGAAGAGAAAAATAAGGAGGCTAAACTGGTGATCAAATTACCATTCCCTACTTGAGTAGCAAAGAAGGATTCAAAAGAGAAAGATTTTGAGAAATTTGCTACACTGTTTAAAAAGTTAGAGATCAATATGTCTTTCTTTGAAGCACTTGAGCAAATTCCCTTCTACAAAAAGTTTATGAAAGAGGTGATTTCTAAGAAGAGACAAGTGGAAGATGAGCCGACAATTGTGTCTGAAAAGTGTGGTAGAATATCGCCAAAAAGGAGGATCCCAATCAAGAAGAAAGATCATGGAGCGGTCGCAATATCGTGCATTATAAATGACAAAACGTTCAAGAAAGTGCTAATTGATTCTGGTTCTAGTATGAGTTTAATGCCATTATCTATTTTCAAAAAGCTTGACATTGGAAACATAAGCGAGAGTGGGATAAAATTGATATTTGTTAATCACACCATTAAGCAGTCATATGGGATAGCGGAAGATGTATTGGTGGAAATTGACAATTTTGCCTTTCTAATTAATTTCTAAATCATGGACATTCCTGAAGATGAAGAGACTCATATCCTTCTTGGTCGACTATTTTCGCTTACTAGTTAATGCAATTTTGATATCAATAAAGGGACACTGACTTTAAGATCACTTGATGAAGAGTTAACGTTGACGGTGTTAGAAATCAAGAAGCAAAGTGAAGGTGGAAATAATCAATCTTCGATTGGTATGATAAAAATTGAGGGAGAAAGCAAGATTCCAAAGCCTCTCCCAGAAAAAGTCTCAAGCATAATCTTTTAGGTGTCTTTATCTCATGCATCTAGCAAAATTCCTAAGTTCATTCAAGAAGTTAAGAAGAAAAAGAAAAAGGAACATCAAGGTGAGGAGATGAAAGTTGGAAGTGATTTGAAGAGAAAGGGGGTCCATACTTTTCATCTACATGAGTTCTTGGTTACGGAAATGACAAGGAACAAGGTGTGGAAGAGGAAGTATCCTCCATAATAAAGGGTACTGGAACGTCGAGCCATTCGACGTTAAACGAAGCGCTTCGTGGGAGGCAACCCATTCTTTTAAGAACTTAATTTTCTTGTTGTGTTTGTTTTGTTTTGTTTTCTGGGAATAAAATGGGGTCCTTCTGATAAAAGCTAGGAAGCTGCAGTTGAAGTTGCATTACCCTCTGTGAGTCACCCTTTTCAGTTTTGTTCTGAAATATTAGGGCCAATTTTTAGTTCAAGTTTTGGGGGGGGGGGGTGGGGGTGGGAATTACTCTTTGCATTTTTATTTTATTTTGTTGTTATGCTATGTGTAAAACCATACATTGATTTCTTCCTAAATTTGACCGAATTTTTTGTTTTTCATAAGAGTTTTTTTATCTCGAAAGAGATCGAGAATAGTATATAGAGATGAAGGGTTGGTTGTTTGGGGTAGGAAGTTTGGAATAATGTGACAGGAAGGGATTTTTTTTTAACACCCTTGGTTTCCTAAAAAATAATGAGTCTAACATCTAGATTTGTACCATAGTGCTTGTATCTTGAGAAGTACTCGTTGGGTGGTATATTTTGACAGTCTGGCATAATCTATATTCACGTGCACACGCGAGTGGTTTGGAAATAAATAATTTTGGCACCAAATAATAAAAAGGGGTAAAAGAAAACCGACTCTCTAAGTTGGGTAACCCTCACCCGGTTATTTAGCCCAAAGGGGGTTGATCCCCAAACTTTGTCCGAATAAGGACAATATATAAATTGAAAAGTTTTAAAAATTTCATCGATAACTAATTGTATCAATAGATGCAAATTTAGTGCCTAAATAAAAATTCTTGATTAGTCTTGTGCATGTGATGATTTTCATATATTCCATTTCCTTAATTTGATTGTCCGGATGAAAAAGTAGGAAAATAAAAAAAAGACTTAATTACAAAGCATAGTTAGAAGGTATCCAAAGGGGAGCTTAGGTTTAAAATATTCTCGCAAAAACTCTCAACATCATGTGAATACCGAACAAACTACCCCTTGACCAATATGAACGAAAGTATCACGTATGAGTACCGGTGTGCTGTGAGTTTTATTAGCTCTTGCAATTTTTGCTTGAGGTCAAGCAACAGTTTAAGTTTGGGAGAGTTTGATTAATGGTTTTAACACGTTTATTTACTATTGCCTTAAGTTTTCTTTTCTTTATATCGTTAAGCATTTCATTGCTTTCTTCTTCATTTTATGCGTTGGTTGTGTGTTTTACTATTTTAGTCTCGAATGAATAAATGAGGACAAATCAGTGCAAAAAACTACACAACTAGGAGTTTCAGAGGAAGCGCCAAAATATGCTTTAGGAGGCCTGCCACAGATGGCCAAATAGAGAATAGATTAAGAGTCATGGAGCACTGGACAAATGCGTTTCAAGACACATGAGGGGGAGAAAAATCATATTTCCCTGGAAAAATGCGTCCCCAGACGCGTGTTAGAATAAGATTTGGTTATGCAATATGTCTTTGAGTTTTGATGATAACATGGAGTATATTTGTATGAACAATTTTGTTATACTAATGTTTGTTATGTTGAGTACTTAACAAATAGGTTCTGACTCTGATGAAAAGGCATGGCCCAAACATCATAAGCTACCAATTTATGTTTCCGTGCTACACAAGTTCTGATGAACAGTAGGAAAGTTTCATAAGCATCTGAAGACATTTTTCTGATACGAAGTATGAAGAAACCATTATGAAGACCAAGTGCTAAAGACTGGTAAGACGTGATTCTAAAGACTCTAAAGACTTGAAGTTCTGAATACTCAAGTTTCTGAAGACAAATCGTTCTGAAGACCAAGTGCTGAAGACTCTGAAGACTTGGTTCTGAAGACTCTAAAGACTTGAAGCTCTGAAGGTCCAAAGCTTATTTTCTTTTCTTCTAACTCATCTTGTGAGCCTCTAAAGTTCAAGAAGAATAAAAGATAACCTTATGTAGTACGAGGTACAAGGTATAGACGAATGTTTTATTCCACTACTAAGAAAGGACGGACGTTGCTTACTATCTTGTCTCCTACTACGTTCAAGCTGTCAAACTTCTGCAAGTTCCAGAACTTCCCTCCAACGGATATATTATTTTATTGGCTATCTAAAGGGCTTAAATACTCAAGAGAAAGTTTCTAATTCATGATCATATCCAATTCTGAAGAGAATGTTCATGATCATATCCCACTGTCAACACCAGATAAATAAAAATTGGTTTGGTTTGTGTTTGGAATTTATCTCGAATTTTAGAAACAAACTAAGATAGTAAAATATGATTTTCTCAAATAAAAAGTGCTTTGCCAAGATTAGTATTCACTATTCCAAACTCATGCATTCCCTCAAACCATGTATATGAATTCTAATTACATGAATACAATCTAGTATTGCCACAATATCATTTATTCCTAAATAATATTGTAATAATTGTTAAACAAAACTTTAGGTAATTTTTTCACCTAAACATGCATCTAACCATCATTATCTAGCAATACAAGTGATAAACAATACATAGATCAATTTCTACAATTTATGCATTGTTTGAATAAATCTCTAAAACAATATTTATATTATCTTTTTCAACAATAATATAAATCAAAGATAAGATTTCAAAACAAGAGATTCATACTATATTCAACCAATGAGAGATTCACATACATGAATATTTAAGAGAGATACATATAGTTATGAGGAATAGCTACCTCTAATCTTAGCAAAGAAAAAGGGTTTAGTTCCGCATCACCATGGTTGCAAGCTCACAAGAATGATGAAATTCGTTTTTGGCTTTTCCCCTATTTTCTCTCTATTCTGTCTTTTTCAAATCCAATAATAATATCAAAAACCTAAGTTATGGAGATATATCTCAAATTACACAAAGTTTTTCCTTCCAATAAGACAAAATGAAATGATTGTTATTCCTCTTGCCTCTTTAAGTGACCAATAGAAACTAATAACTCCAAAAAGTGCTTTTTTGCTGTCTTTCACGCCACCTTGCGCACATGCCACTCAAAAGTCAGAATTGGAACTAAGACACGCTGGCAGGATTTTCTTCAGTTCGCGGTACAAACATGGGGACGCGGCGCGAACAGAGTAGATTTCCACTTCTTGGTTCTCTTGCTCAGCTCATTCTTTGTGATTCAAATATCCAATTTCTTGAAGCAAAAACTCTACAAAATTAGCAAACAGAGTGAAATACCTACATAACTAGAATTAGAACAAGAATAATTGCATTTTTGCCTATAGTGTGATAAAAAACATATGATTTGAATAGGAATTGGTTAAAAGGGACCAATAAAAGATGTGAAATTTACTACTATTTGGTCCCTAACACCTATCTAAAGGGCTTAAATACTCAAGAGAAAGTTTCTAATTCATGATCATATCCAATTCTGAAAAGAATGTTCATAGCTTTATATTCTTAAGTCTAATTTTGAAATATATCATTTACATTCAACTTGTGTAGAAGCACTTATACTGTGAACAAACTTTAATTCAAACAGTTGTTTGATTCTTCCTCAAGAGACTTGTTGGTCAATAGTCTAGGGAAGTTTAGGACTAGAGAGTCTTAAAGGTTGTTAGTCACCGGAGGTTGCTTGTGCAGGGTTAGTTGTAACACCCCAAATTTAATTAAATTGGTTAATTAAATTATTGAAGGATTTAAATATTGGATTCTATCGTGATTGGATTTTTCGATATTATTTTAAGGAACGTATTTGGATTTATTAAGTTAAAGTCAGAAAATAATATTAAGAATAATATTATTTATAAGTCAGAAATATTATATTGATGGAATATTAATAAAAGTGATATAATTGGTTATTTGAGTTAGTGAGCTTATTGGGCCTATTTATTTTTACTAAGTGAAGAATAATAATGTGGTTTTACCCTTAGTCCCAATGTTATACTAAGGACAGGTTTTAGTGTTAGTAAGGGTTTAAGGGAAGTGTAGAGATATCATAAAATAGAAGCCATTTTTGTGAAGAAGGAGGCTAGGACTTGAAGAGGAGAACCAAGTTTAGAGATATCCCAAACCAAGAGTCAATATTGGTAGAGTTTTCTTCAATTGAATAAGGTAAGGGTGGGATTCTCTTCCTATAATGGGGCTTATGAACAATTGTATGTGGGGAATTGGGTGTGTAGATTTATTACATTATGTTGTGTTGATTGTTGCTGTTCATAGAAAATCATAATTGGGGAATAATATTGTTGCTATTGTGAGTTAGAAATTCGAATTAAATTAGAAACAGTGTGCAACTCTGTACGTAATGGAAAACGAGGGGAACCATGCGGCTGTGAGCCCATTGACGGGCGGAACTTCGTAATGCGACAGTCGGCGTGTAACCCCTTTGACGGGCGACATTTCTTATTGGTTTTAAACATTATTTTTGTCTTTCTTGCTCTGCATTTTGTAATACGATTTTAACTTGTACATATTATACATTCTGAATATAGGAAGGTAAACTTCATTATCATGATATTTTCTTTTGTGAATTGTTTCTATTATCAAGTTACTTTCTTTTATCTACTATTATTTAAATAAATTTACGATGGCATATGAAATAGAGTGAAATATAGATTATGAAATGGATAACAATGTTGTAACAGTAGGATTATAGAACTAATAAACAGTCTCGTTAGATCGAAATAGCCGAAATAATCAGTATAATTAGTTGTCTGGAATTTGATGAAAACTGACGTGGTAGCTGAGCTTAATTAGTACACTAACGTGGTAGTGTTATTTTATCGAAATTGTGATATTAATCAGTCGATTAACTAATAATTGAATTAATGTCAAATAAGCCTATTTAATTGGAATAAACTTAAACTTAGATTAACTATTCGGTTTATCAGTAAATTACAATATCTTGAGTACATAATCGAATGAGTTGGATAATCGATAAGTAATTGAATTGTGTCCAATTAACCGGTATAGAATTGTGATCATACCTTAAGAATTGTTGTGGATATCTTGGTGATTATTTTGCTAACGATATCGACCGTTGATTGTGTGAATTCTTGGAGTTGCTCCGTTGTTTATATGAAGTTGTTGTATTATGTGTGAAGTGTTAATACCTTTTATGATAAATGATGATTGTGATATGGGCGTGTGCCTTGTGACGAATATTTTGTGAAGTAAATGATAAATGATGATTGTTGTGATGATTTTGTTAATATGTGAAGTTATATGTTTAGCATAATATACCGAAACATGATGATAATGATGTTGTGATGAGTTTATCTCTATGTGAAGATGAATGATTAATTGTGATGTTGAATTACCTCTAATAATTGGTAATTATCAGTGACGTAGGTGTATGCCTAGTGATGATGTGTGATTGTGAAGAGTATGTTGTGTATGTGGTGACGAAGGCTTATGCCTTAGGCCGTGAATTGGCAATTGGTGTCGGGGGCAGAGGCTCCAATTGGTACCACATGCATATGCATGAGTCATGTTCCAAGTGTCTTATGTGATTCATATTTGTGACGTTTTGTGACTATATCCTGATTGTATTCCGTGACTTGTTAAATGATGAATGTATGTGAAAATGTGAATGATGATTTTATGAATAGTATGACGATATCAATACTAGTGAATGCGATTAACTGAACATGTCTTGTGTGGCTTATATGTGATGTATCGTGAATTAGCTTGCAAAGTAAATGAATGAGATTTATATGTAATTAATGTGAATATGATTTGGGTGAATTGTCGTGAGATGTAAAGTATATGAGATTTGCGAATTAGTGAAAGCATGAAGTGTATAGCAATATTAATACTTGCGATGTGATGACTATATATACCTGAATCCCAATATACAATTTATCATGCGCTCACTTATATGATTTGATATCTCACCCTTTTCTCTTGTTCACCGTTGTCTTTATATTGGTAACATGTAGGTGTTCGAGTATGAAGATTTAGTTGCCGTTAATCGAGTCGGTTGTCGCTCTGATACGTAGCATTCGGGGGGACGAACGCGTTGATTTACTTGCTTTTGATTTATTATGTTTTGGCAAATACTTGAGTTGTCTTTTGGAGATTGCCACTTTAATTGTGTTAATTATTGAATTATGATGCTATGAATCTTTGAACTAATTGTTGAGTTTTCGTTGAACTTCTATGGAAGTTGTTTTATGTTAAAGACTATCATTTAATGTTGTCGGTTCTTTCGTACTTTGTGAATGCTATGTATCCGCTTTATGCGACGAGTTGATTTGTCTTTGAGAATGAATATGTGATACCTCAATTGTTTCGTTTGTGAATTTTTATTCTCTTATTTTATTTAAATTTCGCGGGTAGAAATGGGGTGTTACAGTTAGTCACTTGTGGGTAGCTTGTGCAGGGTTAGTCACTTGTGGGTAGCTTATGCATGGTTGTTTTTTTGACAGAGCTTATGCATGGTTAGTCATAAGTGTTTGCTTGTGCAGGGTTAGTCACTTGCGGGTAGCTTGTGCATTGTAGTTAGTCACTTGTGCATCGTTAGTCACCGGCGGTTGCCCGTGCAGGTGTAATTAGTTTGGTTATAACGGGTTAAGACCTCGATTGAGAGAGGCGCAATTACCTTGGAGGGTGGACTAGACTAGCTTGGGAATTTCTCAAGTGAACTAGTATAAACATAACTTGTTCTTTCCTTCTTGCAATATATAGTTATTATCAAGAGTAAATAGTTTGTTATTTAAAGAGGGGAGTTTTTTTTTATTAAAGTTTTGTTTTTTAAAAACCCTATTCAAACCCCATCCTCCCTTCTAGTGTTTTTCACACCTTCAACGCTTGTCAGTCACCCACATGCATGTCATATTGCATTTCCCTGCCCAAATGCGTCCCTATACGCGTGCCAGCCTTTCACATGCATGCCTAAATGCATGCCACTGTCCAAATGCATCCCGAGACGCGTTTCAGCAGGCCAGACGCGTCTCCAGACATGTTTTAGTAGGTTAGACGCGTTCCTAGACATGTTTCAACAGGCCAGACGCGTCCCCAGACATGTTCAACAGGCCAGACGCATCTCTAGATTTGTTTTCACTAGAATTTATTATGCTTAATAATTTATTTGTGTTGATTATATAAAAGCATGAAAAGGATCAAGGCATTTTTTTCATTTTGAGCACAGCTACCTTGGCCAAATAGTCAATTCACCTTGCGAGTGTATGCTCATTAGTATTCCTTTTTAGCCTTTTTTTTCAATGTCCATGTTTTTTTCTAAATACTTGTATATGGGTGTTTGGTTCCCCTTTTTGTATGGATGTTGATTCTTTGTTTTCTTAAACCCTCAAACTTGATTTTTGGTTTGAATTTTTATGTTGCCTTAAAAAGTAGGGAGTATTTACACTTTGATGTTGTTGAATTCAAGTTGGGTAGAGAAATGGTTGCTACATATTTGGTTGTTGCTATGAGATTGAAAAATAAAAATGTTGCGGATAGCTTCCTTAGGTTTAGGCAAGTTTTTATTTTGAACATCTTTAGAAAGTATCCTTTGTCTGTGTCATACGGTGAACTGACTTTAAAAGAAAATGTTGCGGATAGCAAGAGTCGCCACTGACTTTTATTTTATCCAATTTAATAGAAAGGCTAAAAGAACAGGAAAAACCTTTTAAAATAAAATTTGAGTTCGGGGGGTAATTTATACAAGGGTAAGGTGTAAGGCACCCTTTGCATCCATGGTTTTCCATGGGCTCTTAATTGCTTAGCTCACTTTGAAATGTTTGAAAATGTTTAGAAATGAAATAAGACTTTAGCTTGTAAATAAGCATAGATTTTTGAAGGTTTTTGAGAAAAGAGTAGAAAAGGATTTAAACCATAGCAAGCAATTAGGAGCTAATTACCTTAACATTGTAAAAGAGTTCTTTTAGCCTTTCAGGGATATCCATACCATTAGAGGGTAGGAAGTCCTTTTATTTGGAGGTTGAAGGGTCATCGAGAGTTCGTTCGCCATAAGACTGCACCTTGCCATAGAGAAGACAGGTAATCTAAGGAGAGGAAAGGAATAGTCATCATTAGGCAACCAAGAGGACACCTCAACAATCGAAAGAGACTATCACATAATTTGTAGGCAACCTCGAGGGACAAGATCATATAATCCAAGGAAGCATCGTAGGGACTTATGATCTTTTTGTGATGCGAATGAACTGAGGGAAACATTTGTTGAGGCGCCCTCATATCCGTGGGACTTGACTATTATGTACTAAAAAGGCAACAAGGCAACAGGCAACAAAAGGGGTTACCATAAAAGGTGTGTGGGTGAACAATTACGTGATTCATTTTAGATAATTATCTTGTAAATTAGTTATTCTAATTCTGTTCAGAATTGCACTCCCTTGGATTACTAACCACGCAGTAATAAATAATAATATAATAGCATCACCGTTTAAGTGCCTTGAAGGCCAAATAATACAACCCAGGAGCAGTTACAAAATATAGCCACGGGGAAGGGAAAGAAGCAATAATATAACCTAACATAGCAATAGGTCAGACGCAAGTAATAATATAAGGGAAATTAAATTAAAAAAGAACGAGTTTAGGGTTACCGAAGGTTCGAGCTTTGATCGATTGATTAACCCTGAAAATCAATGAAAGGAAAATAAAAGGGGTGAGTGTAGGAGAGATTCGTTGACTATTTGTGTAAACCTTAATTCAATCTATAAGGCAAAAATAAAAGTAAAATGATATTTAAATAAGAAAAGAATTAGAACTTAGCTTTTCGATTGGTATGGTGCGTGTCGGAAAGATCTCTGATTAACCCTGAAAATTTGCACAAAGAAAAGAATTTTTTAGTGTATGAGTGTTCTAATGACAAACCTCGCAAACCCTGATTAGGGCACAAGTTAACCATGGTTAATAAAATAAATAAAAAAACAAATTAATTAATTATTGTTTTTCAACCTAATTAATTAAATCGATAAAAATATGTTTTCGATTAAATATCTAACCCTATTCAATTATTAAGAATATTAACCTAATTAAACAATTAATCATTTAATTATTTAAATAAAAATCATTATTAACAACTAAATCAAGTTAATTATTTAATTATAAAAATATATATTATTAAAATAAATGATTATGATTTTATGGAAAAAAAGAAAAATTTAAAAGAAGTCTTATTAAACCAAAGAAATAAACAATATAAAAAAACAAAAGAAAATAAATAAATAAATAAATAGAAACAAGTTATATAATTAAAAATAAAAAAAATTAGAAAATTCTGAGCTTATAATCTGGTGTGGGATGCTGGTGGAGGTGCATGATGGTCTTGCGCCTTCTGGGTCCTTAGATTAATCTTGAATAGAAATCTGGTGGCTGAAAATGAGGATGCATCATGGTCTCATAGGGATTGTGCGCATGGGAACCATGTTGAAGATTTGTAAAAAAAACATGTTGGAGGGGGGTCTCGAACCCGTGACCCTTACCTTCTCTTCGCCTCCTCTCAAACAACTCAACTAAATGCATCAGTTGTTTAAACCACACCTTTGTTACATAATATGTGGAGACGAAAAAATAAATAAAACAAAGCGCGCGCAGTTTTAAATTAACCAATCACGTGAAGGCACCTCATCATCTTCTTCACAAAATTTCCGCAAGGGGCTTTTTACACCGCTTATTACCAGTAAGCTATAAAAGCTTATATCTTTTATACCTGCCAAACGTTAGATCCTCATACATGCATCAAAAATTAAAAACTAAACCATAGTTTTGCTCGTTTTGGCCATACGAATCTAATGGTACCTGCATCAAGTCCTAATTCATGCTAAATCAAAAAACCCTAATTTAAAACTATTATACCCCAAAATTTGCCCGCATCTTTTTTCAAAGAGAATGCAATAGACTTCCGTCTAAAAATTTGGAGTTTTATATAATCTTGGATTTTATTTCATAAATATCCGGATTTTATGAATACCCAGTTTTTTAGAATATTTTTACACGGTATTTTGGTTCGCTGTTGAATTTATTCTTACACAAACGCCAAATACTGTTTATCACTTCACACGCTGTTTATTTGAGATTTATTTTCAGATAAATAATACTGACACAGTTGGTACAGAATTAAATTTTGCAAGCACAGAGACCGGGGATTCAGACTGTACTGGTAACAATTAAATTATTATTGGTTTTTTGTTTTCCACTAATTTTTTGTACTATATTATTTTCAAATCTCTTCCTTTCTTTTCAAATCTCTTTCTTTCAAATCAAATCCTAACTTTATTCCATACACTTTCTTTCAAATCCTACTACCACTCAAACTTTCCTTTTTTGTATGGTATCACTTCATTCCCCAACGTCTCCATCCTACTTTTCACTCTATAAATACCCCTCATTTTTTCTATAAAATCTCACATCAAATTTCACTCATCTCCCAAATTTCTATCATACTATCTCATAATTATTTCCTCTTCTTCCTCGGAAAAAAATGGCAAAGTGGGTGGATACGTTTTTTCTTATGGTCCTCACTGTTTTTACGGTGATCATGTCTTTTCTCTGTCTGCATAGTCCTAAAAAATGCGGACCTGGGATGCTTGCACTCCCTTACATCTATATATTGTTATTTATAGCATGGGTTTTTAATCGTCATACTTAAAGTTTGTTGTATCTTTCGCTTTCAAATAGCGTACCGTTCATTATATTTGTCGTACTGTTCGTTATATTATGTAATATTTATACTGTCTGTATTAAATATTGTATTGTCTATTGTACCGTCATTTAATTAGTAAGATAATATTATGTGTGTTTATTGCTAGTTAAATTTTTATTTCCGTGCATTAAATCCTTTTCAATGTTATTACCGCTAATTTCGTTCACGTACAGTATATTTTTTATTTTATTATGTTTTTGTTTTTCCAACAAATCATGTAAATAATTTTTCACCATTAACACAACAAAAACTAAAATAAAAAATTAACTTTAAAGTTTTCACTTTAACTGTTACGTTAATGCCCGGACAGCCAGTTAATAGTCAAACCCGCTGACAGCACGATTCTCCGTGTTTGTACCATCAGTCAAATCAATCTTTTGCATTTCAAAATTCCAAGATTTTTGCTCTATAAGTCTTCTGATAATCACATGATCAGCAGAGACTCAACACTGCACAAAAATCAGGTACGCTTAACTGTCTCCTACACAAACAGTCCCGAACTAGGGTTTTTGTTTTTTCCAGGAGAACAAGCTTTTGAGACCTCAAAATGGATTTCATGGATCTCCATATGTCTCTAAGTACCACCAAACAAATTTTCCAACTCCGATTCACTCGGACGCACAGTCAACAGCTCAAATAGTCAACAGACGACCAGTTTGACCGAAAACTCAACAGACAGTCAAAAATGCAATTTTTTGTCAACATCCATATTTTGTCAAAAGATTCATCATTTGATCAATGGTTGATCATAATTCATCAAGAAAAGTTCAGAAATTGACAAAACTCTAAGTTTCAAAATTAGGGTTTTCTCCTAAAAAGTCAACTGAACTTTGACCGGCCATAACTCTCTCCTCGTTCATCCGAAAAATTCTAACCAAAGCTTATTTTGAAGGAAATTCAATTCTCTTTCAAATGAAATTGGTCCCATGGTCATTGGATTTACAATTTGGAAAATATAAGCCAAGACATTACAGATCATTTTCAAAGTCAACAAAAAGTGATTTTTTGTCAAAGCCCATAACATCAAGATAACTTCTCCAAATGCAAAAAAGCATCCAAAGTAGCTTGTAGAGGACATCTTGAGGTTTCTAAAAAGTACAAGAACTCCTTCATATCATCAAAATTGAGGGAGTTATGTTTTGTTGAAGTTGGCTATTTTTTGGGAAAATGCATGAAACCAACAATGATCAAAATTGTTTTTTTTCCAAAAGAGTCCAAGCATTTATGATCCAAACATGATTCTAATGATGTTAAAGGCCTCCCAAGACCAACATTAGGCCCATGACCTTTTTATTTCTTTTTTAATTTAGTTTTATTTCATTTAAAGTTAAATTAAAAAAGAAATGGTTCAAGATAATGATTCAATGCTTTGTCCTTAGCATGAGCCACCAAGTTTGATCCAAATTCTGCAGCATAGAGGTACAGAAGACCTATGGCAAGAGGGGTGAAGAAAATTGGAGCCATGGCCAAGAAATTCAAAGCTTTTATTATTAAAAAATTCAAAAGTTCAAAGACACTCAAAGCTTGTTAGCTTAAGTTTGCAGCACTCCTATTGCTTATAAAAGGCTTGGAATACTTCAGCAACAGAACACACACGAAAATTAGCCAAAGGATAGCCAAGAAATTCATAAAAATCTCAAAAAAACATCACATACTTTCAACATTTTCGTTTTCTTTGTATAAGCTCATATCAATCCCAAATAATCACTTCAATCTTCTTCTGGGCTAGTATAGAACAGGTTCAGACCAATAGCCACCATTGTTTGTACTTAGAACATGCATAACAATATCTCCATATTCTATTAAATTTCCAATTTTAATATCTCATGTTCTAATGCTTTTCAATGTAATCTAATGGTTTCTATGAGTTCCTACCATGATTTAGAGATGAGCTAACGTATCACATGTGAGCCATAAACCCTAAAATGTATTGTGCCATTTTTGAATCTCAAGGATGTGAAGCTCTCGTTTTCATAGATAGAGGGGTTTCAGTCAAAACTAACACCACCAATGAACTCCCAGCATGCCATTTAGTGGATCTGGGTTGTTCTTGTTAATTTTTATTCACGTTTATGTAGGTTCCAAGAAGCATGGAGAAACGAAGAAAAATCCGCAGGTAAATCGGCTGCTAAATCTGCAGCAAAATCCGTAGGTAACATGAAGAAGATGATGAATAGTAGCGTTGAAAGGTTGTCTGCCTGCGCGACCAGTTGTAACACCCCATTTCTACCCGACAAATATATATAAATCAGAGTTTTCAAAATTTCTCAATAAACAAATGAGGCGTCACATAATAAAAACAAAACAAATCAACTCATCGCATAAAGCGGATACATAACACCTTTGAAACAGAATAACTTATTTTATTAAAACACAGCGGAATCACTTAAACAAGTATTCAATAAAATATCTTCAGTTAACTTATCATTTTGTTCAACCAAGATAACACAATTAAACAACAACATCATGAATGACATAAATCGTTCCCCCCAGAGTGCTACGTATCAGAGCGACAACCGACTCGAGTAACGGCAACTAAATCTTCATACTTGAATACTTGCACGTTACCAATATAAAGGCAACGGCGAAACAAGAGAAAAGGGTGAGATATCAAATCATATAAGTGGGCATATGATAAATTGCATGCTAGGATTCAGACATATAAAATCATCACATCACAAGTATCAATAGCTACTATACACATCATACTTCTACAGTTCATTAATCTCACATACTTTTCATCACACAACAAGTCATAATCATGTAAATAATATCATCTAATAAATTTCACATATTCAAGTAAGCACAAAATTCAATAGTATAATACTCAAAAGATTCAATACTATTATCCCAAATATATACACAATCCATCATTATCACATATTCACACGTTTAACCAATTATATATCAAAACATCACCAATTTCAATTATCACATCTCATGTACACATGACAATCACATAAATGCATATATTCAAACATCACTTAACCTCAATGTGACTCAATGCAAGACATGTGACTCTATGCATGTGGTACCCAATGTGGACCCAAAGTTCCACCGCTTCCGATTCATATAGAATCTAGCCACGCTTCAGATCCGGACAAGACCAAAGCCACCAAATGTAAACATATAGTTTACCGCTTCCGATTCACTTTAGAATCTAAGCCTCGCTTATGTTTCAAAGCAAACCACCTTTGTTTCAAGGCATCCATGATATGAATGTATGTACAATGTTAATCAAACATATGCAATTAAGATCATCTCTACCATCTTAATATTTAGCATATCACAATAATTCAACTCGATGAATTATCCACCAATTGTACACAACATTCACAACACATACATATCATTCACATATAAAATGTCAATTAATCAATTACGATTCACACAATCCAATTAACACTAGTAACCATACTATCTCATGTTAATTCTCATTTTTTGCCAATTATACATAAACACACACTTTCAACATCAAGCAATTATTCATTAATTTAATGCTAACCAACTAACCACAGAGAATCAATATTAGCACAACATCATGGCATATACATATATTATTCTCAACATACATATTCAAGCCAAAACACAATTAGAGACGAATCCTCAAAATATCGTAATTTACCGAAAAACCGAATAATTGATCCAACTTCAAGTATATTTCAATCAATTAAACTCATTGCAATTAATTTAACTATTAATTTAACCAATTAATATCAAACTATATTAATTTAATTCACTTCAATTTCTACTCCATTTCCAATTTCTAGCATTCTATTGCTCAAACCATTTTTATTGAGACTCGAACGGAGACTCAAACGGAGTTACGGTTCAAAAGATATGAATTGTTAAAGTTCCAATAAAAAAACAAACACCGACGTTATACACTGACAACTCTAAACATGTCAGAATTACTCAAAACAAATAAATATATGACTCTTAATAATTCAAAACAACTCTGACAACTTATTGTCGACTCTAACAACTCTATTGACAACTCTAACAACTCTATTGACAATTCTATTAAATTATTATAATTTATTTATAAAGAATATTTAAATCAAACACAAATTTCGGTTGATTCGTAAAATATCACAATTTCAACAAAATAACATCACCACGTTAATTTACTAATTAAACTTAGCTACCACGTCAATTTTCATCAAATTCTGGATAGCTAAATAAACCGCTTAATTCGGCTATTCCGATCAAAAGGGACTGTTTACATTTATTAGTCCTATCACTGTTTCTATAAAACACCCAGTATTTAATTATGAACCTTATTGCCTCTTAACTCTATAAACTTACAGTTTTCATGTTGAACCATAATATTTAATTACATCTTGAGATTGGTAATTTCAACTAGTTCCAAACGAGTGAGTAAGCACCAAAATAAATATTCTTAAAATTATCAAAGTCTTTTAACATAAAAACAAAAATTAAGCATGCCATGAAATATCCAGCAAAACCGTGACAATATGAAATATTCTATTCAACTATTAGGATAGTTAAGAATTAAAATAATTGGTTAATAGCCTAATGAATTTATAAGGAATTAAAATAATGGGTTGGACTTGTAAATTAATAATGAACTTGAAGTAGAAGCTAGCAATAGTTAATTGGAAAAACAGACAGATGCACTTGGAAAAGATATTCCAATACTAAGGTTAAGTAGTGTGAGCATCTAGGAAGTAGGTAGATTTATTTTGTAATCTTATTTGTGAGGCGAATCTAAGGCATAACCGAGGGGTGTCTGTTCCGTTAGCATGTTGCTATTGCCAACAGACCGTGTTTCATCTCCATCACTCACGTTCAATACTACAGATTAACAGTAACAAATAGAAACAACCAGTAACAACAACCCCAAACAGAATTGCTAGTTTTGGTAACAATTTAACACAACAAAACATTGACCTAAATCCCTAATTTCCAGCAAACAATTAATCACAAGTAAATGCAATAAATCTACACATCCAATTCCCCACATACAATTTTTCATGAGCCCCATTATAGGAAGAGAACCCCACCCTTACCTTATCAATGGAAGCACTCAATGGGTCTCTAATTGCATCTTCAATTGACACCATAGATGAAAAATCTTCAAGCCCCTTCTTCTTCTCCATAGCCTTGCCTCTTTCTCCTCTCTTCTTGTTCTCTTCATTCTGACCACTCTCCTCTTTCCAATTCTCTAGAACCCTAATATAAAATCCAATTTGGGCTTAGAGTTTAAACTTTCTCTTTATTTAATATCCTCCAAAATCAATTTAGGCCCAATAAGAGATATAACTCAAATAATCAATTATATCACTCATAACAATAATTTCTCCAATATAATAATTCCGACTTATAAATAATATTATTCTTAATATTATTTCCCGACTATCCCACTTCAATTTATATAATTCCAAATATGCCCTTAAATAACACCGACAATCCAAATTCGACTAAATCAAATATTTAAATCCTTCAATAATTTAATTAACCAATTTAATTAAATGCGGGGTGTTACACCAGTCCCTGCTTCTCCATTGGCTCGTTTTGGTGCGTGTGGGCCTAGCCAGAATTTGAATTCTCTTTGAATTTAGTGCAATCAATTCCACCATTATATCATGTACTCTCTCTTTTACAGCCATTGGATCAATATGAAAGCACATCCAACGCACCAAAACACACAACCATACCATGGACACACCAGCCTACCACACAGGATCACAATTTTAATTTATTTTTCTATTTTATTTAATTTTCTTTGCAAAATTATTTAAAAATAGTTCTAAAAATCAGAAAAATATGCAAAAAAATATTTTTAGGTTGATAAAATATTGTATTAATTTTTGACACAAAAATATTTTATTTTTCTTAATAATTAAAATATTCTATTTAACTAATCAATATATATTCATATATTTCCATTTCAATAATTTTTAACCTATCAAAAAATCAGAAAAAAATATTTTCTTTTTATTAAATTACGTTTATATATTATAAACTAATTTTGTACATATTTAGAATATTTTTCTCTTTAAGTTTAATTTATGTGTATAATTATATGTTAATTAACTTAATA
This sequence comes from Vicia villosa, assembly GCF_029867415.1. Lineage (NCBI taxonomy): Eukaryota > Viridiplantae > Streptophyta > Magnoliopsida > Fabales > Fabaceae > Vicia > Vicia villosa. The sequence continues at coordinate 180,410,569 of NC_081180.1, forward strand.
ATTTCAAAATCATTTCAAAAATCACAAAAAAAAAATTATCTTAAAATTAATTAACAAACAACTTGGACATATTTTAGACTTCATTTTTAGGTTCAAATTTTATTTCTAATTTTTGATCTTTTAATTAAATTAATTATGCCTTAATCTTAATTAAAATCAACCATCAAAAAATCCAAAAATATTTTCCCTTTATCTTATTGCAATTTAAATTCATAGATAAGTGTATAGGTTGTCAAATTCATGTAAATAGGGTAGTTTACATTTCTCGCACAATCGATGTAATAACGTAGATTTACTTTCCGCATTTTACATTCCCGCATTTTAAATTTCTGTACATATAAAATTGCGTGTATGACAAGAATAATAAATGAAGCGCTAGATCACTAATCTCAAAGATAATATATCTGAAAACAAAACACAATCACACTTGCACCTCTTAGGGTAATCCCTCTATTACTCTTTTCAAAATCAATCATATATATTTCAAATGCGAAAGTTTAAATTTTTCTTCTATATCCAGTTAAAGAAAACTTTCTAAAGAAATGGGAAAAGGCCTTATGAACTTATGGTATACCTCTTAATTGCTTGCTCAATCAAAAACAACAAAAGCTTTTCCACATCACTGTTTTTTTAAAACAAACTTTTAAAAGACTACACTTTGTATATATCCAAACAAGGGTCATTACAAAGTTAAAAATCTTTCAAACCATCAAAATATCTTTCGAAAGAAAAACACTTTGTATACATCCGCACAAGGATCATTACAAAGTTAATTCTTTACAAAATATTTAAAACCACATACAAGCATTTCAAAACAAGTTAAGCGATTCAAACAAGTGAGCTAAGCAATTAAGAGCCCATGGATAATCATGGATACAAAGGTTGCTAACACCTTCCCTTTGTATAACCTACCCCCGATCCCAAAATCTCTTTAAGGTCTTTTTCTGTTTCTTTTATAAACCTTTCCTTAATTGGATAAAATAAAAGTCGATGGCGACTCTCTGATTTTCACAACTCAAAAATAAAAGAAGAGTCAGTTCGCATCCCATAAAAAACCGACGCGATAAAAACTCACGAACCTTAACTTGGCAATTGGTCACGAATGCACACAGAAACACAATCAAACATCCAGATAGCATCGGAAAATCACCATGAACAAGAATATGCAACCAAATTTCATAAAGAATGCATGAATTGATGTAATCGAGGCCAAGAAAGTAACAACATACCGTGGCTTTGTAGGAGGTATTTTTGGGGGTGATGATTGCGTGCAACGATCCAAATAGCTTCAACAAGTTCCCAGGAACGTGAATCGATCTTCAAATCGCCTTGAGAATGGCTGTGATTTGGAATTCGATCTCTCACTTTTCTTAAATATTTTTGAACTTGTATGGTGCTCTCTCACTACAGAATCCTTGTCCCTTAGGGTTTGGTTATGTTATATATTTATAAGAGAAGACTTTAGGTCAACAAAAGTGGAATGAATCTTGATGAATCAAAGTTTAGAATTCTTGGAAAATTTGATTTGTGAAAGCTTCTAAAATTGGCTAATCTTGATCCAATCTCCTCTCAATCTTTCCAAAACCAATTGTCACGGAATTTGCACTTAATATTGGATATTTGGATGATTATATTTGATTAGAATCAAAGCAAATCAACTTTCTTAGTGTTTTCCTTTTAATTACTTGACTAAATTGATTTTAATGAATAAAAAATTCACATAAAAATCAAATAATCACAAATAAATCGTGGCAATCAGATTAGATCTCCTAAGTGACTTGAGGAACAAGATAGATTGGGCCCGTTTGCAAAAAAACTCAATTTGGACCATATTTTCTTCACATTTTTCACTCAAATTTGTCCAACTTTGACAGGGCATATCTCCTTCAATTTTTAAGGTATGGAGGAGTTCTAGGACTTTTTGGAAACCTCAAGATGTATTCTACAAGCCAATTTGGAAGCTTTTTTCTATTTGCGGGTTTTATCTTGATGGTATGGGCTTTGACAAAAAACTACTTTCGGTTGACTTTCAAAAAGGACCTGTAATGTTTTGATCCATATCTCTCAAATGAAGCATTTTTAGACTTGGCATGTGAGAGACAAAATTATAGAGAATTCAATTTCCTTCAAAATTAGATTTGGATGGGAAATTTATGATGTTCCATGTGGAAGTTATGGCTGGTCAAAGTTCAGTTGACTTTCTTCTATGAAACCCTAATTTACAAACTTTTAGGTTTTGTTGATTTCTGATCTTTTCTTGATTAATCATGATCAATACTTGATCAATTGATGAATGATACTTGATCAATTGATCAATTGTTGACAAAAAATCGGGAGTTTTGGCTGTACTTTGACCACAGTTGACTTTTAGGTCAAACTAGTCGATTGTTGACTTTCTGAGCAATTGAGTGGTCAATCCTTGGAATTGGAACCTGAATTTTGTCATGGAGATAGTTTGAAACATCATAAGCCATATGACATGCATTGGAGCCTTTGATTCATTGGTTTTCTTCAGAGAAATCAAAACCCTAACTCCTTGAGCCATTGTTTAGGAGAATGTGCCTTTGAGTCTTGAGTTTTGATATGAGCTTGGGAAGTAAAATGAGATGGGCAAATTTTGGGGTATGACAGCTGCCCCTGTTCAATATTCTTAAACCTGAAGATGTAGATTGGCCTGTGTGCCTGTTGGAATCTGAAGGTGGAAGAGGATTGAACACTAGAACACCAAGGAATTTGCCCTTGCTGATATAGAGACCTTTTTTGGAGATGCGCTTACAGATGCCATCTGAAACTTGGCGAAAGTTTCTCGGGATGGGCTTAGAGATGCCATCACGGCAGAGCATTGTCGGAGATGGGCTTAAAGATGCCATTCGGATGTTGAGAGACTTGATTGAGATGGGCTTAAAGATGCCATCCAGCTTGATAGACTTGAGAGTCAGACTACGTCGTACGTTAGATCGTATCTGAAGGATATACTTAGGATGAGTCGTACGTTAGATTGAAGGATGGGTCGTGCGTTAGAACGGATCCAATTTGCATCGGTAGATGTCTGGAAAACCGTACGTTAGGCTGAAGGATGGGTCGAGTGTTAGACCGGATCCTCTGTGTTGATAGTTGTTAGAATACACCGTACGTCAGATTGCATCCTAAGATGAGTCGTACGTTAGAGTGAATCCTTTGTATGGAGAAGTACCAGAATAAGTCGTACGTTAGGCTACATCTGGGCTCGATGTATTGAGCAGTGTTTGTTGGAGGTCGATCATACCAGCACCGTTTGTAGTGACAGAATAAGATCTAAGTCTCTTGATTACCCTTGGACTATTCATGGAGAATACCCGAAACTAAGTATCAGAACTAAATCACTATCTTGATTATCTCTGAACTATCTTTGGAGAATACCCGGAAATAAGTATCAAAATTAAATCTCTGTCTCGATTATCTCTAAACTATCTCTGGAAAATACCCGGAACTAAGTATCAGAATTAAATATCTGTCTTGATTTTCTCTGAACTATCTCTGGAGAATACCCGAAACTAAGTATCAAAATTAAATCTCTGTCTTGATTATCTCTGAACTATCTCTGGAGAATACGCGGAACTAAGTATCAGAATTAAATCTTGGTCTTAATTATCTCTGAACTATCTCTGGAGAATACCCGGAACTAATTATCAGAATTAAATCTTTGTCTTGATCATTTCTAAACTATCTCTGGAGAATACCCGAAACTAGGTATCAGAATTAAATCTTGGTCTTGATTATCTCTGAACTATATTTGGAAGATATCCAAAATTAAGTATCAGAACTAAATCTCTGTCTTGAATGAGTGTTAGAATTAAAGCTTGACTTGATTATCTCTGCACTATAGCTAGAAGATACTATTTATTTGTAGGAATATACTGAAAAATCAGTATTAATTTTATGCAATGTCGTGATGCATGTATTGTAATGTTTATTTTTGAAATGAATGAGATTGTATGCATATGCCATGAGGCATATATATGTTATGTGTGTGCCATGAGGCGTATGATGTATGAATGAAAAATGTTTATTTGATAATGATAGAAGATTGTAGCAGCGTCTGGAGGAGAAAATAAATCATTGGCTGTTGTGGAGAATTCAAAACCCGAGGATACTTAGCTGGGGATTTTTGGCTTCTGCTTAGGGATGAGAGCCATTTGATTGATTGATCTTGATGTACCCTGACTGGGGATAAGAGAGATGAATAACCTTGTTTGGAGAAGAGAAAAGAGTCGGGTAATGGACAATGTTGAAGATGTAAAACTCCGTTGAGGAACTAAGTCTTTGTTGGGACGAGAAAATTTGAAGGTATCTTCTTAATGATTACTCTATGGGGATATGATCCTGTGAAACCGGCTTTGTGGGCAGATATGGATGTCTTGAATGTTGCCCCCAGTGATTATAGCACTTGCCATTCCTGGACTCGTATTGATTGGAAAACACCAATGAGTATTGATCGAAGTGTTGAACATGCCTTGCATAGCTTTGCCCCAGCTACTAGGGAATTTAAAGAGATTCGCCTCGCGAGGATCTTATGAGATGTGTACTATGGGTGACATGCCCCTAGTACTTAGTATGATGCCCTTGACTGACCGAGAGGTAGCTTCAGACCCACTTGGGTGCATGCCCTTGATTATTTGATGTTTCTGAGTGATCCTCTGAATCTTGACTTGATTGCCTCAGATTGACTGGTCGAATCATGTCATGCCCCTTGTATACATTGCTTCTAGAGTGATCTTGTCTGTCGGGATAACTATTAGTCATTAGTCATACCTTGTGCAAATTCTTCCTGTTGCTAACACTTGAAATTATGTAGCAGAATATGTTTAATAATGTATTCATGAGATGCAATGCATATGACTTGTCTTAAGTTTGTTGAAAAACTTTAAGACTAGAGATCTAAAAGTGTGATGTTTATATAAACGTGATGTTTGTAAAAGAAGAAATATCAACTCAGCATTTATGGTAAACCTTAAGGAGTCAGGATACCTTTTTGACGACAGTATTCTTTCAAACTAACCATGCTTCAGTTAGGACTTTCAAGGGTTGTAACGTGACTTGGTTCACGGTTTAAGAAACAAAGGATAATGGCTCAAAATTTATTTGTACCCATCCCAATCTTCGTGATGTTCTTCGATCCTATGTTCAGTTAATTTTGCATTTAATCCTTTAGCAAAGCTCGAAGCTATAACATTGATATTTTGATGATGGTTAAAGTATCAGAGGTTTAATATGGACAGGCAGTCATCCTCTTTTTTGTACTACTTTCTTTTTGTTGAGGATTTGCAGTGACCTCTTTTGAAATTTTTTCTTTTGTCAAGGATTTTTAGCAACCTCCTTTTGACTTTGTTATCCCTAATTTTTTCCTGAACTGTTTATTTTGAGATTACAGTTAGCGGGATGTTTCAATTTTTGATAAGTCACCTTCATATGTTTTGACTTAATAGCTTTTTTCTTTTGATATATGTTGACTGCCTGACTTAATGGTTACGCGAACCCATCATTATTTGTGTAAAAGCTTACTGGCATGAATGAATTAACTGAGTAACTACCCTGCTGATCAGTGCATTTTGATGCACGTTCCTTTATGTTTGTACTTAGGCATTTCTTTGATTTGCTTTGCTTATTTTTAAATTTTATAATGATTTTCTAATTTAGTTTATTTTTTGTTTAATTTCATTTTCGCACTTTATTTTCAGCATTAGCAGTCTGCACTAAAACGGTCATAACTGGAGTTCCGAGAATCCGATTGAGGCGTTCTAATAATCGCCGGAAAGCTAAGAGAAAGAGCTACAAATTTTGTGTTGGAGTCAACGTCAGATTCGAAGTCAATTATTCCCAGAATTTCTTTTGAATTTGCAGCATTAGTTTTATTTTAGTTTTGGGTCATTAGTTTTGGGCCTGGGTTATGTTTTTGACTCAGTTGGGTTGTAAACCTTGATTCTCTCTAGTACCTAGGTCTGGCCGTACTGTTCATGACATTAGACTATTCACGATTTTATTGTTTTGAGAGCTGGAGACGTTGATCATGAAGAACTAAGTCCAAGGGTTGATCTATTGTTCATATTCCACCGAATCTTTGAGGTTTTATAATTTTAATCCCAATTCTCTTCCCTATCAATAATCTTATATATGTGTTGCATGCTTAATTCAATTCATACATAATATTATTGATTTAATTCGATTGGATTATTTTCCTTGATCTGTTTCGCGATTTAGTGTTGCTTTATCGTTAACTTGCGTATGTCAAATCATGTTTGCTTAATTCATGAGTGCTGAATCCGTTTGCTTTATTCAGATAATAGGAATACAAACCATATAGTACCAATTTCGCTTGTTTATTGTTGCTGTAATCGAATAGGGGATAGAATTCGCTTGGGGATTAGATTTATAATTACCAATGATAAGTGGGGAACCCGAACAATAGAACAACTTATTTTATAATCACTTTTCAGAATCACTTATTTTAAGCGCTTTTCTATAAATTGAACCTGAACCAAACCCCCCCAATTGATTTTGCAGTCGTTGATAATAAACAAGAATCCTTGCGATACGACTCGAGCCATTGTCGCTATACTACAGTTTTACAAATTAACTCGTTTTTGATCCGCGCGTGACAGCGGATCACCTGCCCCAGGTTATGATCAAAGGTTTTAAATTGTTCAAGAAAGAAAAACTCCTACGCCTTAGGCTCAAAGGGGTTGACATGGGATTAACATCCTTATATCTCCACTGTTTAGGAATTGAAACAATGCCTGTACATCGTCAGCATAGTCTGTTCAAAAGCATATTGTATGAGGCTGCGGTATTGTTTTCTTCAGCCTCCCTCAAAAGGCATATAGCTTTAGCAGGAGTCGAATATCACAAAACATATGCAAAGTAAAGACAAAATTTGAATAAGTGATAGAGAAATAATTTATTCAAGACAAACATATGCAATGCACTGATGGTGATTATTAAGACAAATAATGTCTATCATAAGTCAAATGTTAAAACAAACAGAATAGAAATTGTGCATGAAAATAAGTCTAATGATTAAAAAAAGTTCACCCTTCTAGACATTAATCAGTCTTGTCGTGATTAGGCATGGGAGCAGTGATCACTAAAGGAGTCTTGGGATGGTTGAATTCAATTTCACCAGCATCGATCATGTCTTGAATCTTGTTCCTTAGCGTTCAACAACTATTTGTATCGTGACCAGGGCTACCGGAGTGGTATGCACATCTCGCATTGGGATTATAGCCGCGAGCAGAAGTACTAGGATTGTTAGGGGGATCCTTTAAAGTAATCAAATCTGACTTCAGCAAGTATTGTAATGCCTGAGCCAGTGACATATTAATCTTTGTGAACTGACGCTTAGGTGCATCTGACTTACGTCCTTGTTATGGAACTAGTGTAGAGATCAAAATTGTCGCCACAGATTGGTTGTGTTTATTACGACCTTTCCGATTGTACACAGCATTAGCCACATGAGGTCCCTCAGGTGGGTTGAAGTCAATGATCTTGTCACCAATGAGGTTTTGAATCTTGTCTTCATTAGATTAAATTTTGTGCTTATATATTTTTTTGAATTTATTTAATCATATTTATTTTTTTCATGTCAAAAAAAATGGGAGACTCATTGGATCAGTTGGCTTATCTTATTAATTTGATGGAAGCAAGAGAGCATCAATCGTGCTATCAAAATCATATTCCACTTGCGATTTGCAATATTTGTACTTCAAATTTTCATGGTAATGATGCATGTCCTATGTTGTTAGATACTAATTTTTATGGTGAGGCCCAAATGGTAGGTGATCTTCAAGGACAATACTCATACACTGAAGAGCAGCCTATTTGGTCATATCAACAATTTCAACAAAATGCATCATTGAAAGCTGACACACAATCATATTTGGAAGAAATTATTAAGGAAATGGCTGAAAATAATAAGCGAATGACTGAAAATAATTTGCAATTTCAACAACATATGCAATCTATGTTTCCAATTAAAAAATTCCAAGGTGAACAAATAATCTCTAGTGTCCATCAAATTCAAGAGAATGTGATGTTTCATGATGATGTACAGCCTGTTGCATCATTAGAGTTAACACGATGTGATACCAGCCTTGATGAAATTTCAGGTGAGCCCATTAAAACAATGTCTGTTTCATATGATGAACTCATAGTAAGAAACAAACATTCAAGTGAATGCATGAAAGAGATTATGCCACAAAATTTCTTGAAATCTGATTTCGATGAATTATATACTTCTCTTGAAGTAGATAACTCTCTTGAAATTTTTGCTTGTGAATGTGGTGTTTGTAATGTTTGTCTTGAGATCAGTGCAGCCATTTTAGGTGAAGATAGTTTGATTCCGACAACCACTTGTGCAGAAATTCTAGCAAATTCAACAACTCTTGAATTTGACAAAAAGAATGTGGATTTTTGTCATAAGCAACCATTGTCCATAGCAGAATTTTTCTTGGTGGAAACTCTAATTAAGCCAAATAACATGGTGTTATCTTTCACCATTTGTGCATCTCTTCCACCTATTTTATCTGACTTACAAGCTAAATGTGGATTTTCTATTTTTCATACTTTTGTTATTGCAGGTTTACCATATGTGCAAATCATTCCTCCCAAACCACTAGATTTTTTACTAACATCCAAGTTCACTTACTATTTACTTTTTCTTATTTCATGTGTTCGTAGTGCAGAAAGGCCTCCACCAAAACCACCAGACATGAAAGCTACTTTCCACCTTAACCCCTCGGGTGTGTTCTGTTAGACGCTGGCCTAAGGATCTAGAGGGGGGTGAATAGATCTCACAGAGTTTTTCGGAATTATTTCAAACTTAAGCGAAAGTGATTCTGAATCGACTTGCGTCTATTCCGGACCGCTATTGCAAGGGTTGTATATGTGATAAACCACAAGATAATTGAGATGAGCAATGACCAGATACAATATCGAATCAATTCGTTATACTAAAGAAAATCGATTAACTTCTAATTTGACAACTTTTAGTTTACAATGCAGTAATAGTGACAAAAGCAAAGGCACAAACACTTGGTGATAATGTTCAAATTGATGGTGATTCAATATGTGGTGAATTGTGATGTTTATGCAAGTTCTTAATTCACAATTTTAACACTTGAATCGTTGATCAATTTGCAATTATAACCAAATAAGAACAGAACATAAATGAAAAGATAAAAGCGACAAGAACACGATATTTGTTCAGGCAGTTCGTCGATCATCCTCGCTACGGCTACGTCTGCCCCCAATTCCAAATTGAAATTGGGAAATCTTCCATTAATGTTGAAAGCAGTTTATACAAAGAAGAAAGCAAAGCGATAAACAATAAACCAAATTTGTCGATCCTTTGAATCTTCTTCCCCCTTAATCTTGACCCATATCAAGGTATCCCAAGAGCTTCACTTGATCCCTTTTCTGCAGTGTCTTGAATTGCCTTGAACCCTTGTTCTTCAATCTTCACACTCAGATGGATCCTTGATGAAACCTCTTGATAAAAACCCCTAAGATTCACCTATCTTGGAGGACAAAACCCTCAGATTTTATTCACCAAAAACCCCACAAATCTTCACCAACTAGGAATCTTCAATTCCGTTCCATGGACGTTATCGATCTCGAATGCTAACCCTCAACGCAAGAATGATTGTGTGTAATTGTGTTGGAGTCGTGTCGATGATCGAAGATGAGAAGCCTTTGTGTATCTTTCAGTTGTTGGTGTTCGAAACTGCAATAATGAACCTTGGACAATATATATGAGAGCTTATCAGTTGGAGCAAAGAAAACCAGAAATTTTGGCATTTTTGATCAAATAGGTCGACCTCTTGTAGTGCTTAGGTCGACCTAACAGAGCTGCATTTGCTTTGAATAACATTAGTTCCCAGTTAGGTCGACCTGTTAAGGAAGTAGGTCGACCAGAATCCTCTTCAGATACGTTTTGGGGACTTTTCTTCTGTTTAGGTCGACCTAGTTATTGTGTAGGTCGACCTAGCAGAAGGATATGTAAATTTCTCCACTTTAGGTCGACCTGGGATGAGAGTAGGTCGACCTGGGTTGAGAGTAGGTCGACCTGACTGCTGATTTTCTGAATTCTTGTTGTTTTACTTGTATTGAGTCGACCTATATACATAGTAGGTCGACCTGCTCTGTCTTGAGTGACCAATGCTTGCTTTTCTTTGAGTTCTTCTGCTTGTGTCTTGTTGCTTGTTTGCTTGTGGAGTTTGCCATGGATCAAAAACACCTTTGTGAGTGTGATCTTGTATTCACATACTCTCCCTTTTTGATGATGGCAAACCGGTTGTAAAAGCTTCGTCAATAAGTAGCGATAGCTCCCCCGGACTTGTATGTGTAAGCTGAAGCTTCTTCATACTGAGCTCAAGCTCCCCCGTACTCTCATCACCTATCTCCCCCTTTGACAACATGAAAAGAAAGACAACAACGGGACAGTAGAAGCGAGGAGCGAGATAAAATACATATAACACTAGCAAGACATAGTATAATGGATAAAGATAGGTAGAAATAGCATAAGAACTAAACATATTTAAAGGTACACTTTAACATACATAATAATATGATGTGTTTATGCCTAGTTACTTGCTTGTATGTTTAGAACATGATATGCTATGATTAATGATGAAACACATACATGAGTAAGAAAGATATATATATGAAGTCACTCTAAGCATGTTAATTGATAGCATATTATAGCATCAATAATATTTTTGGAAGTGAACAACAACCATGTTACCGTCTTCTCAATATGTAGGTGTCACCGTTTATTGGAAGCCTTTAGTCAATGTGTAGTGATGCTTGGCTTGATGATGAACTGCCTTTACACTATGAGAAATGTTAGCTTGAGAATAATCAATATATATATAAAGTAAGAGAATAACTTTAAGAGAAACAAACGTAATTATCCCAAATTAGAGATATCGAGTATCCCTAATTCCCTAAGAATGTTGAAGTATTGCTCCATTGCTAGAGGTTTGGTGAAGATGTCAGCTAGTTGCTTCTTGCTTTCTACATGTTCAAATATCACGTCTCCTTTCTCCACATGATCTCTTAGGAAGTGATGCCTTATTTCAATATGCTTGGTTCGTGAGTGTAAGACTGGATTCTTACTCAAGTTTATGGCACTTGTGTTGTCGCACATGATAGGTATACGATTAAGCTTAATACCGAAGTCAAGAAGTTGTTGCTTGAGCCATAATATCTGAGCACAGCAGCTTCTGGCAGCTACATATTCTGCCTCAGCAGTAGATGATGCAACCGATACTTGTTTCTTGCTATGCCAACTTATCAATGAATTTGAGAATAGATGACATGTTCCACTGGTGCTTTTTCTATCGGATTTGCAGCCGGCAAAGTCTGAGTCGGAGAATCCTACCAAATAACACTCATTTCCTTTTGGATACCATAGGCCATATGTAGTAGTCCCACGTAGATATCGCAGAATTCTTTTGACAACTTTTAAGTGAGATTCCTTTGGACTAGATTGATATCTTGCACACATACACACACTAAACATGATATCTGGTCTTGAGGCTGTAAGATACAATAGTGAACCTATCATTCCTCGGTACAATTTCATATCAACCACTTTACCTTTCTCATCCTTGTCTAGGTTAGTGTTTGTAGCCATAGGTGTGTCAATCTCCTTCGCTTCACTCATTCCAAATCTTTTGAGTAACTCTATACAGTACTTAATTTGACTTACAAACCTTCCATGACCGAGTTGCTTGATTTGTAGGCCAAGGAAGAAATTCAGCTCACCCATGAGACTCATCTCAAATTCACTCTGCATAAGCTTAGAAAATTCTTTGACAAGTTTTGCATTAGTCGACCCAAATATGATATCATCTACATAAACTTGAACTAAGAGTACATCTTTATCTTTTCTTTTAATAAAGAGAGTAGTTTCAACTTTACCCCTAGAGTATCCTTGACTAAGAAGAAATTTGCTCAAGCGTTCGTACCAAGCTCGAGGGGCTTGTTTGAGACCGTATAGAGCACGTTTCAGCTTATAAACATGAGTTGGATACATGAAATTCTCAAAGCCGGGTGGCTGAGCGACATAGAACTCTTCATTTATATAACCATTTAGAAAGGCACTTTTAACATCCATTTGAAATAATTTGAAATCTTTTGAACAAGCATAGGCAAGTAAGAGGTGAATAGCTTCGAGACGTGCTACGGGAGCGTATGTTTCTTCATAATCAATGCCTTCCTCTTGATTGTAACCTTGGGCAACTAATCTAGCTTTGTTTCTAGTAATAACGCCGTTGTCATCAAGTTTGTTACGATAAACCCATCTAGTGCCGATTACTTGATGATCTCCCGGATGAGGGACTAGGTCCCAAACATCATTCCGTTTAAATTGGTTTAATTCTTCTTGCATGGCCATTGTCGCACGCTCGCGAAAAATGAACAGAGTCGCCACCAATATATTTATCCCATAAGGGAAAGGAATATCAGAAAACCTAACAAAGGAAGGAACAAGGTCTTGCGACCAGAGAATCAAGGTACGGGAGTCGGTTACGCGAGGGGAAGGTATTAGCACCCCTCACGCCCATCGTACTCGATGGTATCCACCTATGTTTGTTTCTATCTAAAGGGTGTGTCTATGTCTATGTCTACATGCGAAATGAATGCAGAATGTAGGGAAAATAAAGAATTGTACTCGCACGGGCCCTACCCCGCTGCCTACGTATCCTTTTCAGGAATCAGAGTTACCGTAGCTCGGCTCACGATTTTCTGTTTGTTTTTGTGTTTTTTAGTTGGGCGGCGTTAACGCTCGCGCTCTTGCATAAGGGATCGCCTAGGATGCAATGGAGCGGAGATAACGGTGCCCTTAGGCAAAAGAAAAAGAAATGATTGGTTTGTGTCTTTTAGGGTAATTCCATGATGACGAGAACCCACTACAAGGTCTCGCATCACTTCCTTACTTTGTGTTAAATCTGAACATTTATTAGGTTTTTTGAAGTGTTTTTGGTTGGTGTTTTTTATGGGGATTTTAATTTGTGACTTAGATCATACCAAAAAGAGTTTGTTTTGCATATTTAGAGAAAGCACATCGAGGCCTACGCCACAATCGTTTCTCTAAAGAGCGGTTAAGAAATACATCGAGGCCTCACACCTCAATCATTTCTTTTCCGCTAAGTAACAGAGATACAAAAAGAAGTTCGTTTGTGAATATTTAGAGAATGCACATCGAGGCCTACGCCACAATCGTTTCTCTAAATAACGGCTAAGAAATACATCGAGGCTTCACACCTCAATCATTTCTTCTCCGCTAAGTAGGAAAGAACATACATCGAGGCCTACGCCTCAATCATTTCTTTCCTACCATGAAATAAAGCAACGGTATGATCTTCATCGATTTTTATTAAGTATTTTAAAAGTTGAAAAGAAAAAGAAAATGATAAGGGCACTATTTCTAAATTCTAATCTAAGTTGTCTATACAAGGGGATCGAAAATAAAACTATACAATTTGTTAACAAAAACTATACATGGAATAAGCAAAGGAAAATCAATATGCGACAAATAAAATTGAGAACTATAGCAAACAAACGTTATTCACAAGCACACATACATCCATTAATTCTATACAAAAAAAATCAAGACTAAAAATTAATTCCTAAGTCTATTAGAGATTTATCTACAAAAGAAGTTTTAAACAAAACAATTCAAACACATTGTGAAACAATTAAGAAAAAAAAACAACAAAAATCAAGTCAATTATTCACAATATCTCAACTATCTACACATTGATTTTATGCATTTTCTATATGAGTTAAAAAGAAATTATGAAGCAAAAGTCAAAAGAAAACAAAATTAAAATAAAAAAGGAATCTAAACAGGCAGGGGGTGTATCAGCATTATCAAATGCTAAAACTATGTACAAGCAAAACTGGGCCAGAAATAGGGGGGTGGAAATAGTGTGGGCGCGCAGGCCCAGGTTCGTTAAATTGCGTTAGTGCTAGCATTGAGGGGGGTGTGATTCCTGAAAACAACAAAGACCCATAGCATGTGAGGCCCAACGCCTGCATTCTATTTATTTATTCAGCATGCATTATTTTGCAACATATGGTATTAACATGTAACGCATACACATGCAAGTCAATTGGACAATAGGATTTTAAGTCACTATAAGACAAAGTGCGGTCCCAGCCAATGATATCGTGACAACGTGACGTCCAATCATTTTAATAGAAAAACAAAATCACAATAAATGGGAGCATGGACCACTCACACGCCGCCACATAAGCTCAACATGAAGAAGGGAAAATACAAACTCTCGCCGGACCGTGGCCGTTCCGGTCATCTTCTCCGGCGGATCTCCGCCGCGGCTACGACTCAAAGCGCCCAGAAGGGCTCGAATCAAACCTCATTCCACTCGGATTTTCATGCTAATCTCGAATCTGAGCTTAGTTTTCATTCATTCATTCTCTATCTCCCAAACCGACAAGATTTGCAAAACCCTAACCTATACAAGCTTCCATGGAAACTCAAGATCTCTATATCAAATTAAAACTTATTCCTTATGGAGTCTAAACATGCAAATACACATTTAAACCGCGAGAGTTTCATTCGTAATCAAACAGGTTCGAGCTTCACGACAATCATCACGCACAATCGGCCTATGCTCTTAGTTCATATTACTAGTATGCTTAAGAGGTTTGAGAAAGAATACCTGATACGAATCTCGGATCAAAGTTAAAGAAAACTCTACGAAAAGCGTTTATCCCTCTTGATTCTTGATGATGATGGCGTATGGTTCCAGGATCTAGTACAAGAATGATGAGAGAAGAACTTAGCTTTGAGATGCCATGCTTTAGTGCGAGGACTTGTCGTAATCTGAAACTTGGCGGAACGATACGATATTGATGATATTCTAAAGCGTAGCTCAGTGATGGTGATGATGCTGTGATTGATGAAACTGGAAGCGAGATGTTGATGATGAAGATGAAGATAAAGGTTTGTTAAAGGAGGGTGCAGTTGTTATGAGCTTGTAGAAAAAGAGAGAGGAGTTCGAGAACGATGAAGATGAAGGTAGGGGTAGGGGTAGAGGTTGTTATGGTGGTGGTTACGGTGGTTTGCGGTGGTTGTGATGGATGTATGGTTATGGTGGTTGAGAAGTTTGTTATAGATGTAACAAACTCTTTGGAGGATGAGAGAAGAGAAAGAGAAGAGAGGGAACGATAGAGAAGAATTGAAGAAGGGGTTATGAAAGTGAAGAAAATGAGAGGGATGTGAGTTGTGAAGAGTTTGGTTTATATATGGAAGTGAAGGTACATGGTACATATGGTGTGGAGTGTTGCATTGTGGCTCTCTCTCCCTTTTATTTTCACGTGAACAGAGGTGTGCATGGTTTTTTATGGAAGTAGGTTGGTGAGTGATACATGTTTGGTTGCAAGACTTTGTTGCCATGATGCTTACTTCAAGTCCATACATCTCTTGCTATGGTACACCATTTGCTTCAAACTTGGGGTCATTGTGAAGGGGGCATGGAGTAGAAGAACTTTGGTGTTGAAAAGTATTTGGAATAGTGACTTGAAGTATAGTAAAAATAGTCATGAACATGTAATACCACCATTGCCGGGGACGTGCACGCGTGTGGCTTGACTTGTGCCTGGGAATGCCTTAACTTCAATCGCATGGACGCATGACTTTGCAGCTTTGCTATTTTCTAACCGTACGTCCGAATCCCATGATATTGGTGTCGATTGAGAGAAAACATGGGGGAGAATAGTTTGGTATCGGTGTGGAGTTCATAAGACGCTTATAATTCTCTCAAACTAGCTTTGAATTCAGCCTGCCACATGTTCGCCAAAATGCCTTGCGTTTGCTTTGTATTGGTGCCCATGCCTTGGCCAAAATGTGACTCAGTGAGGTCACGACTTTAAGGCGTCGTAAATGGCTCAATAGACACCCAATTTTCTCAATTCTTGTTTCTATGGGTAGAGGGCATGGCAAATAATTGAAAGGCATAAAGTACGCCTTCGAACAATATTCAGAATTCATTGGGACTCAATTGGAAAATGGCACGCCATGTGTTTGATCAAATGCGTCACGCTGCCCAGAAAACTTGCCCAGCTTTTTGCCTCGTGTACAGTGAGGTTTTGCCAACTTCTCCCTTCAATAACTCTCAATCCATATGTCATATGAAAAAACTCCCAACTAAAACATTGTAGAGGGCTATGAGATGAACATTTTTGGTGTTGACCTTGTTTTGAAATGAGGCTTAGAAACACTTGTAAACTGGGCTCAAAGTCAGCTGTTTGACTATTTTCAAATTCTCAAAATTTTCTAAGTATGGAATATAGAATCAGTGTGTTTCTTCCAACTTTCCATCTTTTTATCTCTCTAACCAGGCCTCAAATGAGAAAACTTCCAACTAGAGAATTGCAGAGGGCCATGATTTGAGAAACTTTCATGTTGAGACTTTCTTGAAACAATGCCTTGAGATGCGTGCAATATCGACATGAAGTGAGCTAGTCAACCAAATCTTCAACCTTTCAAGAATTTTTCTAAGTGTAGAAACTTCCACTTTTGGAGATTTTATATTTCAACAAACTTTCCCAATTTGGCGACTTTGAGATTCTCTTGACTCTATTTTCTTCTATTGACTTTTCTTGACCGATTTTCCACCACAAGTCAATATTTGAACAATTCTTCTGATTTTGACCCAAAAGTCAATTGTTCTGATTTTTCCGACTATTGATGAAATTCTCGGTTAAATCTTTTCCAGTCAAATCCAGTCGAACAAACACATCCACATAGTCAGCATGAGAGCTTCTCTCTCATGGAATCCACTCCTGATTAGATGTTGACCAAAAAGTCAACTGGTTGACTTTGGTCAAGAAACCCTAATGATGACTTGGGCAACCAAATGTCTCTTGAATTTGTACCTCCTCACTAATGCCATGAACTGTGTGAAAACCCTGATTTCAAAGGATCTTGGGCAAGATGATGACACCCCATATTAGGCTTCAATTCTCTTCTTCTGATCAAGGACCAATGATATGGATGCATGCAATGGTATGACCTAAATGGATGTATGTTCATGAGCGGCAAGCCATATAAATAAGGGTAGGACAAATTTGGGGTATGACAGCCATTAGCCAATGCTCATCAAGTAATGCGTCCTTAGCGTTTTTCGGCTCAACTTGTGAAACGAAAGCAAAATGATGACAAAAGTTACTTATCTTGGAGCGTGTTGTAACGCCCTTTGAGATGTCCCCTATTATGTTGTCAATTGGATGATCTTTCACATTTGTCCAGGCCTTAGGAAGTTCTTCATTGTTTGAGATGCTTTCTTTTTCATTATCATCATGAGACTCATCTTTCCCTTTCTCAGCATCTTTCTTCACAATAGTTTCACTCTCGTCTTCCTTATCTTTGACAATGACTTCAGTAGATGGGCCTGCACTATCAAGAGATATACTTTTCTCGACGCATTTTGCATAAGATTCATCAAAGGACACATGAACTGACTCTTCAACAATAAGTAGTAACTGAATTGAGAGAACCTATATGCCTATATTCCTTACTAGATTGAGAGTAACTAAAAAAATATGCCTTCGTCCAAGTTTTAGCATATAAATGTGGTTTACTCATGTGCCATTAAACATGATCTCTCTTTTCTTAATATGTTCTATTGTGCAGCTAGAATTTGTAAAAGTTTCTTTGAAGTCTTTGTCGTACAATTGACTAATACTCAGGAGATTATGTTTAAGACTTTCTACTAGTAAGACATCAGTTATAGTTGTGGTAGACGGGTTACCTACACTTCCTTTACCAAGTATAGCTCCCCGATTGTTGTCTCCATAGGTGACATACCCCTTTTTCTTTGCGTGGAACTCAACAAAGAGTGATATGTCTCCCGTCATGTGTCTTGAACATCCGCTATCAAGGAACCACAACCTTTCGGCAATGTCAAGACACTTTTCCTGCAAAATTAATTTAGAGTGGAAGGTCCCCAATCTTCATTGGGCCCTAGGTGGTGAGTACATAAACTGTTGCACTTAGGCAACCATTGAAATACTCCTTTAGGAACTAAAATCCTCCTAAATTTGCATTTTTCAATGGTATGTCCCTTTTTGCAACAATAGTGACAAGTAATATGATGAGAGTATGCTATTTTGCTAGTTGATACTTTTGGTACAAAAGTGTATTTACTATATAAAAGAGTATACGATCTTTTGAACTTATTTGGATCAACCGCAAATGTAACTTTTGGTTATAGAGCCTTATCTAATTTGGCCTTTAGGTCTCTCACTTCTTTTTGCCAAATATGACATGTCTCACAACCAAACCATGATGTAGGATCTTCCTCAATTTTATCCTTTTGAATATCTAGCATAGATTGTTTCAAAGCTTCCATGTCCTTTTCGGTCTTCTCAACTTTTGATTCAAGATATGAAATTTTTTTCTTATTTGAGGCCAAAAGTTTGAAAGCTTCAATTGCATCTCTATGTAGTTCTTCAAAGGCTAATTTTAATTGAGCATGAGATACCTTATCTACAAGTTCAGGTTTAAGATGACTTACACATTTCTTTTTCTTGTGTTGATGAGCAGTAAGACATAAGTTTGCCGATTCTTCTTCATCGCTTGATGAGTCTTCACTTGAGGAATTACTTTCCCATGCTATATAAGCTTTTCTAGACTTGTTGTGACTTTTGCTTTGATTCTTGTCTTTTTCCTTCTTGAGATATGGACAATCCGGTTTGTAATGACCATCTTTGCCGCAATTGAAACAAGGACCTTTAGTTTTTCCTTTGTTATTCTCATCTTGTTTGAACTTGTCGAATTGCTTCTTATGATTAATCAAGCTTTTGCCGGAGTATTTTGCTCTATTTTTCTTTATGTACTTGTTGTATCTTCGCACGAACAGTCTCATTTCCTCATCATCGGAGTCTTCATCATCACTTGTATCACTATCCTCTAGCTCTTGTCTTGAGGTCTTGGAGCTTGAAGCTTTTAGAGCTATTGACTTCTTCTCTACCTCTTTCTCCATGTTCTTATCTCTCTTTGCCCTTTTCTCATGCATGTCAAGGCATTTAAGATGTTGTTCATGTTCTTCTAGTTTACCAAAGAGCGTGGTGATGTCTAAGGTATTTAGATCATTTGCTTCCTTTATTGCCGTAACCTTGGGTTGCCATTCCCTGTTCAAACATCTTAAAATTTTATTAGTAGCAACTGCATTGGAAACAGGTCTATCAAGAGAATTTAAACGATTTTTCAAGTGAACGAATCTCTTCTGCATGTTTTTGATGGATTCACCATCTTCCATGTGAAAGAGTTCAAACTCTTGAGTTAACGTATTGATTCTAGCTAGTTTGACATCATCCGTTCCCTCATGGGCAGCTTGCAATGTGTCCCACATAGCTTTAGCGGATCTACAATGGGAAACGTGATAGTATTCATCAACTCCTAGAGCTGAGATTAGAATGTTTCTCGCTTTCCAATCGTATCCATTTCTCTTTTCATCTTCAGCATCCCAAGTATTTTCTGGTTTTGGAACAACTGCACCAGCTGCATTTGTCATGGTTATCTGAAAGGGACCATTGGCAATAGCTGTCCAGATGTTCCTATCAATGGCATTGATATGGACACACATACAATCCTTCCAATAGCATATTTTTCACCGTTGAAAACTGGAGCTCTATTGTGAGCCCCTTTAGGTCCGGAAGCCATCTTTCCAATAAGTGTTTCACGTAGCACGGAATTAACCAGCTCTTGATGCCACTTGTTAGACGCTGGCCTAAGGATCTAGAGGGGGGGTGAATAGATCTCACAAAGTTTTTCGGAATTATTTCAAACTTAAGTGAAAGCGGTTCTGAATCGACTTGCGTCTATTCCGGACCGCTATTGCAAGGGTTGTATATGTGATAAACCATAAGATAATTGAGATGAGCAATGACCAGATACAATATCGAATCAATTCGTTATACTGAAGAAAATCGATTAACTTCTAATTTGATAACCTTTAGTTTACAATGCAGTAATAGTGACAGAAGCAAAGGCACAAACACTTGGTGATAATGTTCAAATAGATGGTGATTAAATATGTGGTGAATTGTGATGTTTGTGCAAGTTCTTAATTCACAATTTTAACACTTGAATCGTTGATCAATTTGCAATTATAACCAAATAAGAACAAAACGTAAATGAAAAGATAAAAGCGACAATAACACAATATTTGTTCAGGCAGTTCATCGATCGCCCCCAATTCCAAATTGAAATTGGGAAATCTTCCATTAATGTTGAAAGCAGTTTATACAAAGAAGAAAGCAAAGCGATAAACAATAAACCAAATTTGTCGATCCTTTGAATCTTCTTCCCCCTTAATCTTGACCCAGATCAAGGTATCCCAAGAGCTTCACTTGATCCCTTTTCCGCAGTGTCTTGAATTGCCTTGAACCCTTGTTCTTCAATCTTCACACTCAGATGGATCCTTGATGAAACCTCTTGATAAAAACCCCTAAGATTCACCTATCTTGGAGGACAAAACCCTCAGATTTTATTCACCAAAGACCCCACAAATCTTCACCCACTAGGAATATTCAACTCCGTTCCATGGACGTTATCGATCTCGAATGCTAACCCTCAACGCAAGAATGATTGTGTGTAATTGTGTTGGAGTCGTGTCGATGATCGAAGATGAGAAGCCTTTGTGTATCTTTCAGTTGTTGGTGTTCGAAACTGCAATAATGAACCTTGGACAATATATATGAGAGCTTATCAGTAGGAGCAAAGAAAACCAGAAATTTTGGCATTTTTGATCAAATAGGTCGACCTCTTGTAGTGCTTAGGTCGACCTAACAGAGCTGCATTTGCTTTGAATAACATTAGTTCCCAGTTAGGTCGACCTGTTAAGGAAGTAGGTCGACCAGAATCCTCTTCAGATACGTTTTGGGGACTTTTCTTCAGTTTAGGTCGACCTAGTTGTTGTGTAGGTCGACCTAGCAGAAGGATATGTAAATTTCTCCACTTTTGGTCGACCTGGGTTGAGAGTAGGTCGACCTGACTGCTGATTTTCTGAATTCTTGTTGTTTTACTTGTATTGAGTCGACCTATATACATAGTAGGTCGACCTGCTCTGTCTTGAGTGACCAATGCTTGCTTTTCTATGAGTTCTTCTGCTTGTGTCTTGTTGCTTGTTTGCTTGTGGAGTTTGCCATGGATCAAAAACACCTTTGTGAGTGTGATCTTGTATTCACATGTTCTTTCCTTTCTCTCATTCTTATTTTATATTTATGTCCTTTCATTGAGGGCAATGCTTAGTTTAAGTGTGGGGGAGGGAATCATGTGTTTTCTTTGTTTTTGTTAGTATTTTTTTAAGTTCAGTCAATAAAAAAATAAAAAAAATAAAAAAAAATGCATCTTCTTGAAAGTTTTAGGCTATAGACTGATTTGAGTCGAGTTTGCGGAGACTTGGGAAAAATTCACAAGATCGGTATCATTTTAACACCGTAATTCTCCTACATATGGAAATTGATTTGAATTTTTTTTATTATGTTTTAGCCTTAAATTCTCATTCTCTGACAGCTCTTGAGTAGTTTATTTCAGCAGTCGGCACCATCTCTCACACACTTTACGCAGGGAAGCCGATGAATATAAGTGAGTGTTCCAAAAAAAAAAGAAGAAAAAGGGAATGCACCTTCTAAGTTTGGTGACCCTCACCCGGTCACTTAACCCAACGGTTGTGGAACCTTCAAAAAAAAGTTGAAAATAAGACTCTTTATTAGTTGGTTATGTGGTTTCTGGTGCTGAACTTGGTAAGGCGGATCACGGTCTGATCCCCCGCAACTAAAACTGAGTAAGCAAAGTGTTATGCCACGTAAGTACCAGAGCCCTGTGCAGAAAAGGATCAGAGTCACTAACCGGTTGTCTTGCTATAAGTGTGTGGAGATAACGGGCTTAATGTAATTGCGCCTGAATGAAAATGAGCAAAAAGGATGAGTAAGTTAGGCTATGTTATAATAATATGATTTGAATTGGTTTGTGTATTTAGGAGGCTTATGTCTACGCAGTTATGGATTAGTGTTCCTACGATATCCTTAGTGTGCAAGATTAGTACCTATTGATGCAAACTTAACCGAAGAAGACTTTTAGCCTGAAATGAGTAACTATTGATGTGTTTGTGTTTTCTTTGTTTTGATTTTATTTTGCTCGGAGTGCAAAAGTTCAAGTGTGGGGGAATTTGATCAGTGCATTTTGATGCACGTTCCTTTATGTTTGTACTTAGGCATTTCTTTGATTTGCTTTGCTTATTTTTATATTTTATAATGTTTTTCTAATTTAGTTTATTTTTGGTTTAATTTCATTTTCGCACTTTATTTTCAGCATTAGAAGTCTGCACTAAAATGGTCATAACTGGAGTTCTGAGAATCCGATTGAGGCGTTCTAATAATCGTCGGAAAGCTATGAGAAAGAGCTACAACTTTTGTGTTGGAGTCAACGTCAGATTCGAAGTGTTGAACATGCCTTGCATAGCTTTGCCCCAGCTACTAGGGAATTTAAAGAGATTCGCCTCGCGAGGATCTTATGAGATGTGTACTATGGGTGACATGCCCCTAGTACTTAGTATGATGCCCTTGACTGACCGAGAGGTAGCTTCAGACCCACTTGGGTGCATGCCCTTGATTGTTTGATGTTTTTGAGGGATCCTCTGAATCTTGACTTGATTGCCTCAGATTGACTGGTCGAATCATGTCATGCCCCTTGTATACATTGCTTCTAGAGTGATCTTGTCTGTCGGGATAACTATTAGTCATTAGTCATACCTTGTGCAGATTCTTCCTGTTGCTAACACTTGAAATTATGTAGCAGAATATGTTTAATAATGTATTCATGAGATGCAATGCATATGACTTGTCTTGAGTTTGTTGAAAAACTTTAAGACTAGAGATCTAAAAGTGTGATGTTTATATAAACGTGATGTTTGTAAAAGAAGAAATATCAACTCAGCATTTATGGTAAACCTTAAGGAGTCAAGATACCTTTTTGACGACAGTATGCTTTCAAACTAACCATGCTTCAGTTAGGACTTTCAAGGGTTGTAACGTGACTTGGTTCACGGTTTAAGAAACAAAGGATAATGGCTCAAAATTTATTTGTACCCATCCCAATCTTCGTGATGTTCTTCGATCCTATGTTCAGTTAATTTTGCATTTAATCCTTTAGCAAAGCTCGAAGCTATAACATTGATATTTTGATGATGGTTAAAGTATCAGAGGTTTAATATGGACATGCAGTCATCCTCTTTTTTGTACTACTTTCTTTTTGTTGAGGATTTGCAGTGACCTCTTTTGAAATGTTTTTCTTTTGTCAAGGATTTTTAGCAACCTCCTTTTGACTTTGTTATCCCTAATTTTTTCCTGAACTGTTTATTTTGAGATTACAGTCAGCGGGATGTTTCAATTTTTGATAAGTCACCTTCATATGTTTTGACTTAATAGCTTTTTTCGTTTGATAGATGTTGACTGCCTGACTTAATGGTTACGGGAACCCATCATTATTTGTGTAAAAGCGTACTGGCATGAATGAATTAACTGAGTAACTACCCTGTTGATCAGTGCATTTTGATGCACGTTCCTTTATGTTTGTACTTAGGCATTTCTTTGATTTGCTTTGCTTATTTTTAAATTTTATAATGATTTTCTAATTTAGTTTATTTTTTGTTTAATTTCATTTTCGCACTTTATTTTCAGCATTAGCAGTCTGCACTAAAACGGTCATAACTGGAGTTCCGAGAATCCGATTGAGGCGTTCTAATAATCGCCGGAAAGCTAAGAGAAAGAGCTACAAATTTTGTGTTGGAGTCAACGTCAGATTCGAAGTCAATTATTCCCAGAATTTCTTTTGAATTTGCAGCATTAGTTTTATTTTAGTTTTGGGTCATTAGTTTTGGGCCTGGGTTATGTTTTTGACCCAGTTGGGTTGTAAACCTTGATTCCCTCTAGTACCTAGGTCTGGCCGTACTGTTCATGACATTAGACTATTCACGATTTTATTGTTTTGAGAGCTGGAGACGTTGATCATGAAGAACTAAGTCCAAGGGTTGATCTATTGTTCATATTCCACCGAATCTTTGAGGTTTTATAATTTTAATCCCAATTCTCTTCCCTTTCAATAATCTTATATATGTGTTGCATGCTTAATTCAATTCATACATAATATTATTGATTTAATTCGATTGGATTATGTTCCTTGATCTGTTTCGCGATTTAGTGTTTCTTTATCGATAACTTGCGTATGTCAAATCATGTTTGCTTAATTCATGAGTGCTGAATCCGTTTGCTTTATTCAGATAATAGAAATACAAACCGTATAGTACCAATTTCGCTTGTTTATTGTTGCTGGAATCGAATAGGGGATAGAATTCGCTTGGGGATTAGATTTATAATTACCAGTGATAAGTGGGGAACCCGAACAATAGAACAACTTATTTTATAATCACTTTTCAGAATCACTTATTTTAAGCGCTTTTCTATAAATTGAACCTGAACCAAACCCCCCCAATTGATTTTGCAGCCGTTTATAATAAACAAGAATCCTTGCGATACGACTCGAGCCATTGTCGCTATACTACAGTTTTACAAATTAACTCGTTTTTGATCCGCGCGTGACAGCGGATCACCTGCCCCAGGTTATGATCAAAGGTTTTAAATTGTTCAAGAAAGAAAAACTCCTACGCCTTAGGCTCAAAGGGGTTGACATGGGATTAACATCTTTATATCTCCACTGTTTAGGAATTGAAACAATGCCTGTACATCGTCAGCATAGTCTGTTCAAAAGCATATTGTATGAGGCTGCGGTATCGTTTTCTTCAACCTCCCTCAAAAGGCATATAGCTTTAGCAGGAGTCGAATATCACAAAACATATGCAAAGTAAAGACAAAATTTGAATAAGTGATAGAGAAATAATTTATTCAAGACAAACATATGCAATGCACTGATGGTGATTATTAAGACAAATAATGTCTATCATAAGTCAAATGTTAAAACAAACAGAATAGAAATTATGAATGAAAATAAGTCTAATGATTACAAAAAGTTCACCCTTCTAGACATTAATCAGTCTTGTCGTGATTAGGCATGGGAGCAGTGATCACTAAAGGAGTCTTGGGATGGTTGAATTCAATTTCACCAGCATCGATCATGTCTTGAATCTTGTTCCTTGGCGTTCAACAACTATTTGTATCGTGACCAGGGCTACCGGAGTGGTATGCACATCTCGCATTGGGATTATAGCCGCGAGCAGAAGTACTAGGATTGTTAGGGGGATCCTTTAAAGTAATCAAATCTGACTTCAGCAAGTATTGTAATGCCTGAGCCAGTGACATATTAATCTTTGTGAACTGACGCTTAGGTGCATCTGACTTACGTCCTTGTTATGGAACTAGTGTAGAGATCAGAATTGTCCCCACAGATTGGTTGTGTTTATTACGACCTTTCCGATTGTACACAGAATTAGCCACATGAGGTCCCTCAGGTGGGTTGAAGTCAATGATCTTGTCATCAATGAGGTTTTGAATCTTGTGCTTTAATTTCCAACAATCCTCTGTATCATGACCAGGACTATTCGAATGATAAGCACATCTCGCATGGTACTTATACCCATGAGTGGGATTGGTAGGAAATGAATATGGAGGTAATAGAGTTATCAAGTTCTAATTGAGCAGTTCTTTGAGAACTTGAGACAGAGGTATATGTAATGGAGTAAATGATCACCTAAGCTTGGGTCTCTGATTATCTTGACCATCTTGATGCTTATGCTGATTCTTCTCCTTCTCGATCACTTGCCCCTTGGCCAAGTTAAGGATCAAAGCTTGGAATTCATCATTCTGAGCTTGGAGATTCTTGACAGATTGTTCGAGATCCATTTTCTCACTGAAATAAACAACGGAAAAATGAGACACCTATTTTATGAAGACCTGTGATGCAATGTTTATGAATGGTATGTGTATGCATGTGCAATGTTTTTAAGGAATTAAAGGATTTTTAACACATATTGAAAATAAAAGCAAAAATATTAATTCTCTTGTAAAAATATAATGTTATGAAATTAATAGTTATATCTGAAAGTGCTGAAAATATAAAATAAAATATAACATAAAAATAATAGAAATCAGTCTTCGAGTCGGCGCTTTCTCTTTAAACTTCTGATCTCTTCTTTGTGCAACCATTTCCTTTAGATGACCGATGATGGATAGAATGCAAGAAGTCACCCAATATGGTAGGAACGAGATTATTGCTGATGAAGATCTTGATGGCTATCACGTCAACAACTTTGTTGTAACGAGGGAATAAGACTTGCCCATAGATCAGGAAAGCGAGGACTTTTTCAAGAGCGCCCATCCTTGCAGCATTAATCAAGATCTCGGCCTGATTATACAAGAAGTCAATAGGCAAACCAGTATATTCTTCTTTATTCACCCAAGCCTTTTTGATTTCTGACCGAGGCAAATGCAATGCAGCAGCAACATCTTCCATCTTAGGAATCTCTTCTTCACCAGTGTAGGGCATCAGATCAAGTAACGGTAATCCTAGTATGGAATAAAATTCCTCCAATGTGGGGACCAGCTGAAAGTCCCTATAAGTAAAGCAATGAAGGAGGGGATCATAAAACCGGATCACTGTGTTGAGGAGCGTTTCATCCACTTTGGTTCGTACCAGGATGATTAATTTGTTAAGAGACTCGGAAAGCACAAAAGCACCAGAAACATTATCATAAAGAATCTTTAGAGATGTAGGCACTCCCTTGAAGCTGAGGCAGAAACGCTTACGAACTTTGATTTCCATGACCTACAAAACAAATTATGGTTAACAATCCTTTAACTCCTTGGAATGAGTTAGTCATGATATGTATGAATGATGCATGGATGCATGAGTCACAAGCACAGATAAGTCCACATAAATCACACAATTTCCTTAGGCTCGGCTTGCATGGAGTTTGACCAGGTGAGATACCCTTTCCAAAGGTACTTCTATGGATAAAGAGATTTCAGCAACGGGTTCTACCAGTGACCCAGAATTGTCAGCCCCTTCTAAAGCACCCTCGAACATAATACATGCATACCATGGAATGATACTTTAGGAAGAAACCTGTGTGAGTTGTAGTATCGGGTCGCGACCATGGCTTGGCATGCACCAAGAATAGCCCTCCCACTATGTTCCTAAAAGTTAAGATGGGTTAAAGGTGACTAAAGGTCCTTGAGCTCCGACGTACCCAAAGATACATGCATAAACCTATCTCATGCAAAAGAGGTACACAATAATCAGTGGAGGCCTAACTCAAGCGCGGACTTCATTTTGACCGATCCCAAGCATGCACAAGGGAGGTGTCCATGACTATGCCGCTCCTATCTTAAGTGTACTTGAATCCGGGTGTAGGATTCGTCCTTCATTTTTCCCAAAACAGGCATGAAAAATAAAGCAAGCAAAACAAACAATAGAAAACATTTAAGTGATCCTAAACTTTTAAGGTAACCCCTCTTTTATTCGAAGTATCCCTAGCAGAGTCGCCAGTTCTGTCATACGATAAACTGACTTTAAAAGAAAATGTTGCGGATAACAAGAGTCGCCATTGACTTTTATTTTATCCAATTTAATAGAAAGGCTAAAAGAACAGGAAAAACCTTTTAAAAGAAAATTTGAGTTCGGGGGGTAATTTATACAAAGGGAAGGTGTAAGGCACCCTTTGCATCCATGGTTTTCCATGGGCTCTTAATTGCTTAGCTCACTTTGAAATGTTTGAAAATGTTTAGAAATGAAATAAGACTTTATCTTGTAAATAAGCATAGCTTTTTGAAGGTTTTTGAGAAAAGAGTAGAAAAGAATTTAAACCAGAGCAAGCAATTAGGAGCTAATTACCTTAACATTGTAAAAGAGTTCTTTTAGCCTTTCAGGGCTATCCATACCATAGGAGGGTATAAAGTCCTTTTATTTGGAGGTTGAAGGGTCATCGAGAGTTCGTTCGCCATAAGACTGTCCCTTGCCATAGAGAAGGCAGGTAGTCTAAGGGAAGGAAAGGAATAGTCATCATTAGGCAACCAAGAGGACACCCCAGCAATAGAATGGGACTATCACTTCATTTGTAGGCAACCTCGAGGGACAAGATCATATAATCTAAGGCAGCATCATAGGGACTTATGATCTTTTTGTGATGTGAATGAACTGAGGGCAACATTTGTTGAGGCGCCTTCGTATCTGAGGAACTTGACTATTCTGTACTAAAAAGGCAACAAGGCAACAGGAAACAAGCAACAAAAGGGGTTACCATAAAAGGTGTGTGGGTGCACAATCACGTGATTCAATTCAGATAATTATCTTGTAAATTAGCTATTCTAATTCTGTTCAGAATTGCACTCCCTAGGATTACTAACCACGCGGTAATAAAAAATAATATAATAGCTTCACAGTTTAAGTGCCTTCAAGACCAAACAATACAACCCAGGAGCAGTTACAAAATATAGCCATGGGGAAGGGGAAGAAGCAATAATATAACCCAACAAAGCAATAGGTCAGACACAGGTAATAATATAAGGGAAATTAAATTAAAAAAGAACGAGTTTAGGGTTACCGAAGGTTCGAGCTTTGATCGATTGATTAACCCTGAAAATCAATTAAAGGAAAATAAAAGGGGTGAGTGTAGGAGAGATTCAGTAACTATTTGTGTAAACCCTAATTCAATCTATAAGGAAAAAATAATAGTAAAATGATATTTAAATAAGAAAAGAATTAGAACTTAGCTTTTCGATTGGTATGGCGCGTGTCGGAAAGATCTCTGATTAACCCTGAAAATTTGTACAAAGAAAAGAATTTTTTAGTGTATGAGTGTTCTAATGAAAAACCTCGCAAACCCTGATTAGGTCACAAGTTAACCATGGTTAATAAAATAAATAAAAAAACAAACTAATTAATTATTGGTTTTCAACCTAATTAATTAAATCAATAAAAATATGTTTTTGATTAAATATCTAACCTAATCAATTAATAAGAACATTAACCTAATTAAAAAATTAATCATTTAATTATTTAAATAAAAATCATTATTAACAACTAAATCAAGTTAATTATTTAATTATAAAAATATATATATTATAAAAAAATGATTATGATTTTATGGAAAAAAAGAAAAATTTAAAAGAAGTCTTATTAAACAAAAGAAATAAACAATATAAAAAACAAAATAAAATAAATAAATAAATAAATGGAAACAAGTTATATAATTAAAAATAAAAAAAAATTAGAAAATTCTTAGCTTATAATCTGGTGTGGGATGTTGGTGGAGGTGCACGATGGTCTTGCGCCTTCTGGGTCCTTGGATTAATCTTGAATGGAAATCTGGTGGCTTAGAATGAGGATGCATCATGGTCTCATAGGGATTGCGCGCATGGGATCCATGTTGAAGATTTGTAAAAAAAACATGTTGGAGGGGGGTCTCGAACCCGTGACCCTTACCTTCTCTTTGCCTCCTCTCAGACAACTCAACTAAACGCATTAGTTGTTTAAACTACGCGTTCGTTACATAATATGTGAAGATGAAAAAATAAATAAAACAAAGCGCGCACAGTTATAAATTAACCAATTACGTGAAGGCACCTCATCATCTTCTTCATAAAATTTCCTCAAGGGGCTTTTTACACCTTTTATTACTAGTAAGCTATAAAAGCTTATATCTTTTATATCTGCCAAACATTAGATCGTCATACATGCATAAAAAATTAAAAACGAAACCATAGTTTTGCTCGTTTTGGCCATACGAATCTAATGGTACCTGCATCAAGTCCTAATTCCTGCTAAATCAAAAAACCCTAATTTAAAACTCACGAACCCTAACTTTGCAATTGGTCACGAATGCACACAAAAACAAAATCAAACGTCCAGATAGCATCGGTACATCACCATGAACAAGAATATGCAACCAAATTTCATAAAGAATGCATGAAGTGATGTAATCGAGGCCAAGAAAGTAACGACATACTGTGGCTTTGTAGGAGGTATTTCTGGGGGTGCTGATTGCGTGCAACGATCCAAATAGCTTCAACAAGTTCCCAGGAACGTGAATCGATCTTCAAATCGCCTTGAGAATGGCTGTGAATTGGCATTCGATCTCTCACTTTTCTTGAACATTTTTGAACTTGTATGGTGCTCTCTCACTACAGAATCCTTGTCCCTTAGGGTTTGGTTATGTTATATATTTATAAGAGAAGACTTTAGGTCAACAAAAGTGGAATGAATCTTGATGAATCAAAGTTTAGAATTCTTGGAAAATTTGATTTGTGAAAGCTTCTAAAATTGGCTAATCTTGATCCAATCTCCTCTCAATCTTTCCAAAACCAATTGTCACGAAATTCGCACTTAATATTGGATATTTGGATGATTATATTTGATTAGAATCAAAGCAAATCAACTTTATTAGTGTTTTCCTTTTGATTACTTGACTAAATTGATTTTAATGAATAAAAAATTCACATAAAAATCCAATAATCACAAATAAATCGTGGCAATCAGATTGGATCTCCTAAGTGACTTGAGGAACAAGATAGATTGGGCCCGTTTGCAAGAAAACTCAATTTGGACCATATTTTCTTCACATTTTTTACTCAAATTTGTCCAATTTTGACAGAGCATATCTCCTTTCAATTTTTAAGGTATGGAGGAGTTCTAGGACTTTTTGGAAACCTCACGATGTCTTCTACAATCCACTTTGGAAGCTTTTTTCCATTTGAGGGTTTTATCTTGATGATATGGGCTTTGACAAAAAACTGCTTTTGGTTGACTTTCAAAAAGGACCTGTAATGTTTTGATCCATATCTCTCAAATGAAGCATTTTTATACTTGGCATGTGAGAGACAAAATTGTAGAGAATTAAATTTCCTTCAAAATGAGCAGTAGATGGGAAGTTTCTGATGTTCCATGTGGAAGTTATGGCTAATCAAAGTTCAGTTGACTTTCTTCTAAGAAACCCTAATTTAGAAACTTTTAAGTTTTGTTGATTTCTGATCTTTTCTTGATTAATCATGATCAATCATTGATCAAATGAGGAATGATACTTCAAAATAACGTTGTTGACAAAAAACTGGGAGTTTTGACTGTACTTTGACCATAGTTGACTTTCTGAGTAATTGAGTGGTCAATCCTTGGAATTGAAACCTGAATCTTGTCATGGAGATAGTTTGAAACATCATAAGCCATATGACATGCATTGGAGCCTTTGATTCATTGGTTTTCTTCAGAGAAATCAAAACCCTAATTCCTTGAGCCATTGTTTAGGAGAATGTGCCTTTGAGTCTTGAGTTTTAATATGAGCTTGGGAAGTAAAATGAGATGGGAAAATTTTGGGGTATGACAGTTTGTTAACCAAGTCACATTACAACCTTGAAAAACCCTTGTGATTCTTGTAACGCCCCAAGTTTAATTAATTATTTAATTAAATTGATCAAGGATTTATTTGTTCGAATTAGTCAAAGTTGGGATTTATCGTTATTATTCTAAAGGCGTAAATGGATTAATGTGTTGGTTGGAGCAATTAAGTTTATAGTCGGATTAGTCTGAGAAATAAAATTGTGAGTTGGTATTATTTGCAATATGGATCGATTGTAGTTGTGGAATATTGTTGGGAATAATATTCGTTTATGTTGTGTGGCTATTTAATTATGTATAATGTATTTTATGATTTATTTGATATAATATAATGGAGTTAGTAGTATTGGCCCTAAGTGGTAGAGTTGTGGGTTAAGCACATTAGTGAGATAGTAAGAGTTATGGTTTTAGAGATTTAGTCTCATAACTCATTTTGGTGAAAAAGAAAAGAAAAAAGAGAGGAAAGCTAGGGCATAAAGAGGAAGAATCCCATTGGATAAGATGAAGCTTTTGCTAATGTAAGGGTGGGGTTCTTACTCTCTAAGGGTTGGCATGATGATGGGTATGGTAGAGATTAGGTTTAATAATTGAAATCCATGAATGTGTGAAGAATTGCAATGTTGATGGATGTTGAAATTGATAAATAGTTTGCTGAGAAGTTGATGTATTATTAGAGGTTTAGATGAGTGGATGATGTTGTGATTTGTGTTTAACCTTTAACCTTTCAATTTCATAGTTTTTGTATTGTTAGGGTTTGTGATAGATTTCCATGAAATTATGGTTGAAAACATGTTTTGAATGATTATTGTTGATGAATGATGTTAGGTGGTATTGTTATATGCTTCTAATTAATGTTTGAGAATGGTTTGGTGTGGTGGAAGTGAGATTATGCAGGTATGTTCGCTTTGTTATTTTTCTGCATAATCGTGCGTCCGCTAAGTGGCCCCTGGCTCGCTAAGCGGATGCTGAGTGAAAATTTGAAAATGTGCGAGCTCGCTAAGCGGACCTGCGAAAACTTAAAGTTACTATTTTTAGTGTGCACAAGCCCGCTTCAAGCTGGCTTGTTGAAAATTGAACTTCATCAAGCGCGCTGGAGGATCGCTGAGCGGACCCTGCTGTGTAAGACTTTTTGTAACTTAGAAATGATGTATCTTTTGATCCTAACTCCCTTTTAAGTTTCATTTGAACCTCCGTGAAACTATAATTGATGTATTTATGATGAATATGACTTGAAAACCTTTGGATATCTTTTTGAAACCTTTTCTTGGTTTGTATTTTCCAATTTAATGATGTTTTGCGAAGATTATTGTTTTGTGTATGTTTGTATACTGTAAAGACATGGATTGAGAGTCATTAGAAGAATTACTTAATAGGACTTATACTTTTGTAAGTGTTTGGTACATGTAAGTCTATAATGATGTTGTATGCTATATGCAATTATTTGTACGTTTTTTTATATGTGTGAGCCGATAATGACACCTTGTGATAAATTAACAATAAATATGTTTTCATTATGAAGTTGAATATAATGTGTTATGATGTTACTTGATTCGTATAATATGATGTTTGTTGTTAATGTGATGGTTGTGTATATGTTGTTGTTAATAAGGAAAATTGTTGATGTTTGTTGCTAACATGATGAATTAGTTGATGTTGTTATTAATACGACAAAATTGTTGTCATATTGCTAGTATGTGGAATTTGTTGTTGTTGTTGTAGACCCTATGGTCAATGTTGATAAGTTATATTGTGAAGTGAATTAATGTTGTATGATGATACAACATAGTGACATGAATGTGAATTGATAAATTACTATAAAAGTAATGGTGTTTATTCGATGTTGTGATGTGTTGTAAATGTGTGTTTGGTGGATGTGCATTATGTGTCGCATCCATTGCATAAGTGTCTTTTAGCCTAAAACATGGCAACGCATATTAGCCCGAAATATGGCAATTATTATTATCCTAAAAGATGGCAACGACGATGGCCCAAGTGGCAATGTTTGAGACGGGAGTTTTACTCCAATGGTACCACATGCATTTGCATAAGTCGAGTCACATTTGAATTGCATTTAGATTGCATTTAAATTATGTTTGGATTGTTAAGATGATGATATGTTTGTTGTGACGTGATGATATTATAATTGTGAATTTTGAATATGTTGTCCTAATTGATTAATGACATAATTGCCGTTTTGAAAGTTGTATTATATCGATAAGTTGTTTATGATGAAAATTGTTGTAACATGTTATGTGATGAGAAATGGTGAAGTTATGTCTGATCTATATCTCCTATATTATTTATCATGAATTCCTTTATAATGTAAGATATCTCACCCCTTTGCTGATGTTTCGCCTACCATGGGAAATGGGCAGGTACTCAAGTATAGCTGTGGAAGTTTGTAGCTTCATCGAGTCTAGTTGGTGTGTCGCTCTGATACGTAGCACTCAGGGGGATGTTTATTTTGTTGTTTCATATAGTTAATGTATATTTTTTTGAGTTCTAAGTTGAATAATGAGAAGTACTATGATGTCTTAAAGTTGTTCCGATTGAATAAAGATGATTTGTTTAAAAAGTTGAATGTTATGATTCCGTTGCATACTAAGTAAAAGTTGGTTTGTCCTTAGAGCTGATATAAGTCGTTTGTGATGCTCTGAGATTGAATTGTTGTGTATCTGATTATGTGTTATTTATATGAAGTAAATGTGAGATCCCAAATGCTAATTGATAGTTTTTAAAATACTCTAATTTATGCATTATAATTTCGGGTAGAATTTGGGGTGTTGCAATTCTTGCCTTTGTATTTTCAATATGATTTTGGGATGAATGCATAATTTAGTCTTTTGTTTGCAAGATTGTTGGATGAGTGTCAAACTCCTCACCTTTGTATGTTTTTCCTCTATCGATGAATTTTCACTAGGTGTGATTCATGATTGAACTTGTTTTGTTTTAGAATGTTTTCTATGATTTTTTTTACTTAGAATTTGTTTCGTTTACATGTTGTGTTGTAGGATTGTGTTAAATATTTACCTTGTTGTGCGTTACGGTACTTATCGTCTTTTTTTCTTCAACTTATGCGTGAATGCGTATGTTTTCGTTTTATTTATACATATTATGTATTATTCAAGTTTTCGATTCATTTATGTAACTTTTGATAGTTTTCTATTCATTTTGTAGGTATTGATGCGTATATGGAGCATGAGCAATAAAGTGTCGACGACTCCGCTTCAAATGCACAATTTTGAGCAATTCATCGACGAATAAAGATAAAACAAATATGATACAAAACATAAATTTTGTTGATATTTAGTAATTATTAGATAGTAAATTGAACAAGATTTCCAACGCTTCGAACCGGGCGCAAATCGGATTGACAATTCTCAAGTTATGACAAAAACACTAGTGTTGATTTTTTTATGACAACACAGACCGTGCGAAGTGCCCTATGAGTCCCAACACCAGATTGTTTAGGTATGGGTTGTGTATTTTTGCATCCCAACACCATCACAACCATTTTTATTAGAGAGAGCTTGAAAACAACAATGAAGCTTTCATTTTGATGATCCGGAGTCGGATTGCTCATCAATTAGAGTTGACAAACCGTGAGATTTGTGATTCTTCTTCTCTTATCTCTATGTATTCTCTATTTTTTGGGTTTTTTGTAAGGTTACTGTAAACCTATATATATTTTTTACTCTATTGTTGTATAAAGTTTGATTTACAAATCTTTGTCGATATTTCCTTGATCTTTTTGCTTAAATGTAGGACTAAAATTGACTACACATATGGTATAAAAACCAAAAAACTACTACTTTTGCACTGCTCCTATAAATATTATTGTGTTAGCTTTCTAACGCAACCGATGACATCTCAAGAGGACTTACGGAACTCAAGTTACACATGAAACAAGACGGTTTGTCTCCTTATATGTCTGTCTACAAATTTATGCATTTTTCTCCCTATTGAACAAATTAAAAACTCGCCTATTTGAGTCCCAACCTCCACCCAATAGTCTTAGGACGCACAAAAAATCATTAACCAATATTATAACATTTTATCACAACTTTTTTTATTTTCTCCTTATGGAATTACCACTGTTCGTTCAAACAACCTCACCTTATCAAAAGGAATCAATGGGTAATATCAATTACTCCCACCTTATAAAAAGGCCTCAACATACATATAAAATAACCATTTTTCCCCGTTAAAACTCAACCTCCCCAAAACACAAAAAACTAACATGTATTCATTCAGTTAATTATGCCTTATCACAAGGCATCAACAGGTTCCGCAACAAGGTCAATGACAATCAAGTAAAAAAAATTAAAACAATTTCACAATAATTGTCTCAAAAGGTTTTGGCCACACACACAAATACAGAAAACTAATATTTTTTATTCAGTTGAATTAACCACTCCAAAGGGAAACTATAGGTTTCACAACAGGTCAACAATAATTAATTAAAAATAATAGAAATAGTAATCACACCAACTGACCCAAAAGTTTATTTTTTTGCCACAACATATTAACATACATAGAGAATCAAGAATAAAATAGGAGGGTAAGGATCCTTCATTACCCGACTTCCTAAACACCCATCTGTGAGTAGTTCCCTCCTTACCTCGAAATTTACAAATCGTTGAAGCTTTTGCCTTTTGGGATTATCTCTCTGTTCCTTCCCACGATCGCTCTGAGTATTCTGCCTCTTTTTCCAACATTTTCATAATCTCTCTAAAGTTCCCCTCTACTTAACTATTTATTTACCATAATTAACCCAATTTTCTCTCACCCCTCATTTCTCCTTACACCCATATTCTTTCCATTTTCTAAAACTCTAAATTCTATTATTTTATTTAAACTAAATATTACTCTAGTAACACAAATCTCTAATTTATCTAATAAACTCAACCATCCAAATAAATAAATTAAATATAATAAATTAATTAATTAAAATACTCAAATAATTATTTGAAATATTCTAACTCAAAAATAAAATAATTAAAATTAATAAAAATAATAATAATAGTAAAATAATATTAATTCTAATAAAATACTACTCTAATTTCTAGTAACTCTTCACCACCCAACAAATCAAATACTCCTCAATTAATAAACTAAAACCTCTCTAAAACTCAATTTAAAATATTAAAATAATATTAATACTTCTATAATTAAAATTGATGTGCTACAAAACACATTTGATCTCGATACTGACACGTTCTTACAACTAACTAGGGTTTCATATATTGCACCTACGTTCGATGAGTCTCCAAGTGCTTTTGTCAATGACCGTAGACAATACTTGCACACCGTTTATCATACGAGACAATGTGTCTCAACATACCAACTAAGGTTTAATACAGATTCATACTGTTTCTTCATAATTCAAATATCAATAATTCAACCAGAGAAACATGGCGCATATATATATATATATATATATATATATATATATATATATATATATATATATATATATATATATATATATATATATATATATATATATATATATGACAACACTCGCACTTTTAAAAAACTCTACACTATGTAAGTCAATAGGAATTCATATGATAACTAAATCATAATTAATCACGAATCGAATGAGACATTTAGGTGTGATATCACATTATCAATCAACCAACTAGGGTTCATGAAATCCAAACATCCTAGCAGAACTAATGCATACAAGCCTCAATTTTCTTTACCATAGGGTAAAGCATTGAACTATCTTTTAAATGCATCTAACCACGCCCTAATCGGAGTTATGAAACTCAAGTTATGGAAGTTAAAGTTTGTGCAATCAATTGATGTTTTTGGGCAATCAATTATAGTGTCTAATCTGCCCAATATTCACGTAGTACAATTAGGGGATCAATCGATTGTCTCCATGAAGCAATCAATTTTATTGTATATGTTGTCCAAAATTTAAAATGATCAATTGATTGACTTAATGGAGTAATCGATTTATTTTACATTTGTGTAAAACAAAATTTGGGAAATTGGAAAATGTCAAACGATTGTCTCCATGGAGCAATCGATTTCAGGAATTTTTTTTAGAAAATCATCCATATAATCGACTGACATGAATAAGAAATTAACTGTAGCCCTAACATTTATAAAAAAAAATCATTCAAATCCAGATTTTCCAGTATTCAAACCTTTCCAACCATTATGTAACATCTACTAGCTATCAGGATATTAGAAT
Source organism: Vicia villosa (assembly GCF_029867415.1). Taxonomy (NCBI): domain Eukaryota; kingdom Viridiplantae; phylum Streptophyta; class Magnoliopsida; order Fabales; family Fabaceae; genus Vicia; species Vicia villosa. The sequence goes on from NC_081180.1 coordinate 180,448,185, forward strand.
GACATAACATCAAGAAAATAATACATGCAGAGATTCTCACATATATACACAACAAAGCATGTCAGAACATCAGTTCAATGAATTAAAAATTTTCACAGTTTCAATTTCACAAAGTTCATCATGAGAAACAACATACCACATTTTTATCATTCAAAACACAAACATAGATACTCAAGGTAGCACTGCATTCAACACATGAAATAAACACACTAAATTACAACAAGAACATGCAATCACATTGTCAAATAAGAATCCTTAACATATTAAAGCCATGACTATCTAATTAACCCGGTCTGAATTTAAAACCTGGAAATTTGGAAATGAAATTGAGAGGTTGGTGTTGTTATAGTTCTTTCTTAATGTCTCCCTATTAAAAAATCACCCACGGTTCACACATGTATCAATGGAGGTTGATGTTGATCAAGAACTTCTTCCATCTCTCTCTCAAACTCGCCACACACGGTCTCTAACTATATTTCTTTCAATTTTTTTGAGTTTTAGTGAGAGGTTAGAAGTGTGAAAATGAGTAATTTCCTTTTCTCCCCCTAATTTGAAATTCCCCGGCCATCAAGTTTTGTCTGATTAAGGGTGGCAAACATCTTCGACTCTAGCTCCCACACGCCTTTGCCCGTATGCGATTCCTCTACTAATTTCCAAACATTCTCTTTGGCGAACTGGACAATATGTATTATAAATTTAAGTTTTGATCTCATCTTCATCGATATTTTTCATCCTTTTGCAATTTCTTGGACCAGTCTTGGAATTCTTGAATAAGAAGTCTTGCAGGCAAAAAAGCACCAAGGTGCTCAAGAGATCCAATGACAACATTAAAATCTCTAATAATGTCCTAGGATGTTTTATGGTTAGAGTTAATAGAGGCTATGTCATACCAAAGAGGTCTCCTTTCTGGTATTCATTCACACTAATTGGCCTTTTTTCATTGCTGGTATTGACTAAAATTGTCAAGGTACTCAAACTCTTTTCTAATCTATTTTCTTTTTGTGTCAAGTATTGTTAAAGCTTTTCACTTATTTTATGGTTTAGTATTGTTAAAGCTTTTCACTTATTTTATGGTTTAGTATTGTTAAAGCATAATCAAACCCTTTTGTTTTTAAACCTTGGTGTTAAGAGAAGAATTATTCCCGGTGAAACTTCTCCTAACCCATTGACCTTGTATTTTAAAGCTTGGTCCCTTTTGTTTTAAAATTATTAAGTATTTTAAAACTTAACCTTTAAAACTTATTAGATATTTGAAAGCCTAACCCTTTTTCAATATATTTTGTTAAGTATTGTTAAAGCTTAACACCAAAAGATTTTGGCCACTTTGACCAACCTTTTACTTTCCTTTTAAGAGGAACTACAAAAGGTCTGACTTCCCTATTGTTAAAGGGATATGTAGGCCTAAGATGCGATGTCTTATCGAGCTCACTTTCAAAAACTTCTTTTCCCATCCCTACCCTCTATTTTAAACAATTTCACATAGGATTTTCAAAATACATGTACAAACAAATAATAACATTTACAAACCATAGGTTTCCATGGAGTATCATGGATATGAGGGGTGCTTAAAACCTTCCCCTTGTATAACAAATCCCCTTATCCAAATCTTTGATAACTTTATTAGTTTTGATTTTAAACACTTCTGTGGGTTTTATTCTCTTTTTCTCCCATTCCTTTTGGAAACAATAAAGCGCGGTGGCGACTCTGTTTAAAACAAATGAGCTAAGTCTTTTCAATGGCTTTAGTATCACTAATTTCACCGCTACACGTAGCATCGCCTCCTTTCCTTTTCTTCATCACATTTATGATTCTCCTGAATATACATTCTCATTCTCGACAAAATCTCTCACCATTGACAATCCAACATTGAAAGCAATATGTCTAACTTTGATTTCGATTTTAGTTTCAATTTGTATGTACGGATTAGATTTTGACTATGATTTGGATTTATGGGTTTATATTTTCTTTTGGATTTCAATTTTAATTTTAGGGTTTCTATTTTAGTTCGTATTTCGATTTCAGTTTGTATGTATGGTTTTCATTTTGATTTCGAATTTAGGTTCAGTTTCTATATACAGCAATTTCTCGCTGCTGTTTCTTTGCAGATTCATGATAAATTTTAATTTATTCACGGTTTGGAAGAGGTGTGTGATGTGGAAAACCAAGATGAGGTTAAATTAATGTAACCTAAGTATTTGAAATAAAGTAGCTCTACTAACAATCAAAGAAATCAGATTATTCTAAAAACCAGACTTTTAGTTCTATGGTTTTTCTAATTGACATAATTTTGATACAACATGATTCTTTGAGGTTGAGCAAGATATTGAAACATCTTGTCCTGCTGTCATAACAGGTTCAGCTGTTATGTATTTTGACAGATGTTTTGCAAATGTTGTGGCATCCTACACTAGAACATCCTGACGGTTCATATTGGTTTTTACCCTTGAAATGTTTGATTGAAAAATATGAGAATTTGGAATATTCAGATATTCATTACAGGAGCAAGAAATCAAGGAATGTTTAGGAAAAATGCATATTGGTCTCGGTTTTTAGAAAAAGAATCTTTGAGATTTCTTTTTAAAAACTAAGATTTGATTAAATTTAATTTGTGCCTATTATGTGTGAAGATCTTGCAACTGTTTTCAAAATGGAGAAGATTGGATTTATTTTAAAGTCCAAGCCCATACTGCAAGAGTTTATAAAAAGGAACTTGGGAAACCTAGTTTTGCAAGCATTCACGTAAGGAAAACCATGGGTGCAATAAGGGTTGTTATTTTTGGAGTCTCTCAAGTTCTTTATGTGTTCTATTCTTTATGTCACTAATATATATTCTGATAGATTGAGGTGGACGTGTGTTGTCACTCTTGAAGCTTTTAAGCAAAAGAGTTGAATATTGTTCTTGATCAAAGCTTTTAAGCAAGATCAAGTATTGTTCTTAGTTAAGGTGATTGGCTAAGTATTTTTATTGGAAACTGTAATATTTTTATTTGGGTTTCCTTGGTCACGGGGTGTGTGACTATTATTTATCACTACAGTGATTAGAGGTGAGATGTCAATTTATCATATCTAGATGTTAATTTATAAGTAGAAGTTGCACTAGGTAGGGATTAGGAGATAACTTGTAAATTAGGACTGTTTAGGATTCAAACTAGTACTACTAATCGTGGATTTCCTTCCTAGCTTGGTATCCCCCAAAATAGGTGTTGTCGCACTGAACTAGGTTAACAATTACTATGTTCTTTATCTTTCTGCATTTAATTTTTAATTTGATAATTATGTTGTAAGTCCGTAGATGTTATGACATTTGCGTTGACATTCTGTGTTTTTAGGACATCTATCTTAACATCTGTTACGTGAGTGCTAGAATTTCAATTGACATCAGAGCAGGCACCCTGTTTTATTTTTTGGGTGAGCTCTAGGGAAATATTTTCTAATGGATGGTTCTAATTATGACTGGTGTAAAGTCAGAATGATTTCTTTTCAGAAATCTATGGACACCAAGGTTTGGAAGGTTGTTTTAAAAAGGATCCGAACATCCTGTTGATAAAGACAAAAAAGGGAATGTGTCCTTAAAACCTAAAGAAGATTGGTCTGATGAGGATGATAAATCTACTCTTAGGAACTCCAAGGCTCTAAATGCTCTATTCAACGAAGTAGACAAGAATGTTTTCAAGTTAATCAACAATTGTATTGGGGAAAAGGATGCTGGAGAAATCCTCAGGATAACTTATGAAGGCATATCCAAGGTTAAAATGTCTAGGCTCTAGCTTTCCACTTCCAAGTTTGAAAATATGAAGATGAATGATGATGAGACTATCCAGCAATATCATATGAAGATTCTATAAATTTAAAATTGATCTAGTTCCATGGGAAAGAAGTTGTCAGAAGAAAAACTTGTGAGAAAAATTCTTAGGTCTCTACCTAGGAAATTTGATATGAAAGTGAGAACCATTAAAGAAGCTCATTACATCGGCACCGTGAGTGTTGATGAATTTGTTGGCTCACTTCAAAATTTTGAATTGACTAATAGAGACAAGTCAGAGAAAAAGAACAAAGGAATAGCCTTTATATCTAGTACTGAATATGAAATAGGTCAAGCTGATCTAAATACTGAGGAAGGACTTTCCAAAACCATTGTGTTACTTGGGAAGAAATGTTGTAAACTTTTGAAGAGAATGGATACAAGAGTAAAACCGGATGTCAAAAACATCTCATCTGACATCAATAATAATAATGATTCTACGAATGATACTAGACTTGAAGAAAACTCCAATCAAAGCAAATGCATTCAATGTTATGAGTGTGAAGGATTTGGTCACATTTTACTAGAATGTCCAACCTGTCTCAAGAATATGAAAAAAAGGGACAAACTGTATCTTGGTATGATGATGATGCATCAGAAGATGAGTCTACTACTAAAATTTCCAAATTGGTAATGGCTCTTTCTAGAAGATGGGCATATGAAGTAGAATCTTGTGATGAGAATGATATTTATAAATACCTGAATGTGTCCTACAAGGATACCTGTGACAGGTGTAAAGAAATTCTCAAGATAGTAGAAGAACAGAGAAAGATCATTACTGATCTGGAGATTGAAAAGAAGGAACTTCTGTGCACTTTTAACCATAATTCACACTTCGACAGTTTGGCAAAAAGTTGCTTCTCTTTCAACAGCTCTAACACAATTCTAAGATGTCCTGCATGTTCCTCCTCATCCTTAGAATATATCAGGATATCATCTATAAATACCACTACAAACTTGTCGAGATAAGGATGAAAGATCCTGTTCATATACTCCATAAAAACACCAGATGCATTAGTAACTCCAAACGGCATTACAGAATACTCATAATGTCCATACCTCGTTCTAAAAGCAGTCTTCTGAATATCGCCATCTTTCACGCGAATCTGATGATACCCAGACCTCAGATCAATTTTACTAAATACACACGCTCCAACCAACTTATCCATGAAATCATCAATCCTCGGCAATGGATACCGATTCTTGATAGTAACTTTGTTCAATTGTCTGTAGTCCACACACAGTCTCATTGAACCCTCTTTCTTCTTTACCAACAACACAGGCGCACGACACGGCAAAACACTAGGACGAATAAATTTCTTCTCAAGCAATTCCTCTAACTGCTTCTTCAGTTCAGCCAATTCAGCCGGCGACATACGATACGGTGCTATCGACACTGGGCTAGTTCCCGGAACCAAATCAATAGAAAACTCCACTTCTCTTTCTGGTGGTAATTCATTCACATCTTCTGGAAAAACTTCTGGAAATTCACACACCACAGGTAATTCTCTACTCGCCACTTTTTCTTTCACATTCATCAATGCGAACAACATAGACACTGTTGCACCATCCCCGATAGCCTCATTCTCCTGTCTAGCTGTCATTTCCAGATTATCAGTACTAACATCTTCAGGAAAAATTACCATCTTCGCAAAACAATTGATATGAACACGGTTGAACTCCAACCAGTTCATTCCCAGGATTACATCGAGTTGTTTCAACGGAAGGCACACTAAGTCCATCCCGAATTCTCTGCCAAAAATGTCAACCGGACAATTCAAGCATGCAGACGAAGTAGTTACTGAACCCGATGCAGAAGTGTCAATAACCATACTTCCATTTATGTCAGATATCTCAAGATTCAATCTCATAGCATAATCCAAAGAAATAAAAGAATGAGTTGATTCAGTATCAATAATTGCAACTAAAGGTGTGCCATGAATGAAACACGTACCTTTAATCAACCTGTCCTCTGGAGTAGTCGCTGACCCGATCAAATCAAAAGCCTTTCCTCCCGATTGGTTCTTCTTTGGCTTAGGACAATTTGGACTGATGTGACCCTCTTCACCATAGTTGTAACAAGTCACATTCTTCCTCTTACAATCAGCAGCAATATGACCCACCTGATCACACTTGTAACATTTCTTCTGATCATTCTTACACTTGTTCCGACGATGTCCCACCTCACCACAATTGTAACATTTGATACGAGCACTGGAATCTCCCCCATTGGGTTTCTTCCAATCAACAGGTTTACCTCTACCATAGGGTTTACCTCTATCCATAGGCTTCTTACCCTTTCTGTCAACCAACTCGCGAGTGTGAGATAACCTCAGCTTGATGCTATCTTCCTCAAAAATTCTACTACAATCTACTAGATCAACAAATCTCCGGATTCTGTGGTACCTGATACCCTGCTTGATCTCATCACAAAGACCATTCTCAAATTTGACACATTTCGAGAACTCACTGGCTTCGTCGTTGTTGTAGTGCACATAGTACTTTTCCAGTTCCACGGACTTGGCAGCATACTCTTGTACTGTCATGTTACCTTGCACCAGCTCTAGAAACTCAAGTTCCTTTCTGCCCCTGACATCTTCAGGAAAATACCTCCTCAAAAATTCCCTTTTAAATATAGCCCAAGTAATTGATATACCACCTGCATCCAGCTCAGCTCTGGTTGCCAACCACTAGTCATCAGCCTCCTCAGATAACATGTGAGTGCCAAACCTCACCTTGAGATTCTCAGCACAGTCAATCACTCAGAAAATCCTCTAGATCTCCTTGAGCCATTTATGAGCACCCTCGGGATCATGCGTGCCTTTGAACAATGGAGGATTGTTCGTCTGAAAATTCCCCAGTTGCCTATCAGCACCAATCCCTGCTCCTACAGTCCCTCCTCCAAGTACACCAGCAATCATGCCCAGAGCCTCAGCGAGAGCATCATCGTTTCTTCCTCCTCTTCCAGCCATTGTTCTGCTTAATCACAACAATCCAGTCAGAACAAAAGTATCGACAAGTAACTCGTATTAGTCGCATACACAGAAAGACCGACACTAACACTAAGACTCTGGTCACAACGACCGACTATGCTCTGATACCACTATTGTAACACCCTTCTAAACCCCACGGCAATTAGTCAAATTAAATCAGAGTAACATGCACAAGGGCGTCAGAATTAATAAATAAAAATAAACCGCATCGGTCACAAGTCATGCATTCACTGAAGAAACATACTAACATGACTCATAAATAAACTAATCTCATGTTTACACAGCGGAATAAGTCATCAAACTAGCATTACATCATCCATGCCTTAATTCTCAAATAAGATAAACAAAACAGAGTTAATGTCATAAACTAAAAAACGTTCCCCAGTGTTACACCTATCAGTGCATGACCCGATGTTAACCGACACATTGACTCATGAGCTAATCCTCACCGAGTCGAAGCCGTTATCCTCAATCTGAAAAATATAGTGTAAGGGTGAGTCTCATTCGCAATTAACAAATATTATTGCATTATAAATAACAATACATCAACAGTTATATTATTCACCCAACTCATCTATAACCAGATCGTCCATCAACATACACACACATATCATCAAAACAATATAAGAGTATACATATAGTCATGTTATCAAATCCATGCAAATGAATGCAACTGACTCTATGCATGTGGTACCAATCATCATCAATGGGAATCACCCATCGACCGATCTATCATCATCCAGATACGGCCCTGCTGTCATACCCCAAAATTTGCCCTCTAATAATTGTCGATGTCATCTTTTCGAATAATTGATATGGTGCAGTCGGTAAAGAATTTGAAGATAAGAGTATGCGATCGAGAGGTCCCAGGTTCGAACCCCACTTCTAACTTTTCTTTTTTTTATAATGTTTGTTTCTAACCTCTTTTCATTTACTTATTTATTTAAAGAAAAATTACAAAAAAATAAATATGGTTCCTTATATCTTTATTTTTTAAGTTTTATATTAATATTAGTTCTAGTTGTATTTATTTGTAAATTTATTAGATTTATAGTTTTATTAGATTTAAAATAGGGAAAATATAATAGATCCAAGCCCATTCCTTACCCTAATTTTTATTATAAATACACATCCAACAACCCTATTTTGGGAGGCCACAATTCACAACCATCCACACTTTCACGTACAAAAATTATCTAACCCAATTTCTAAACTTTCCTCAAACATCCCCGACCGTACAGTAACCAACTAACAATTTTTATCTACCCAAACCCTCATTCTGGTACACACAAAAAACAACAACTTTGTAAATAGAGACCATTCCCGATTGACACTTTTTATTTTCATTCATTAATTTCTATCAAAAAAGCTTGTAGATTGTAGTGTTAGTCCATTTTCTTTTGAGTCAAATTTTCCAATCCAAATCGCACCTCCACAGCATCATCATCTTCGCCGATTCAGCGCAACCATCGCGCCGACCCAGCCACCACGACTATCACCAATAATCTGAGTCATCCAAGCCTCTCCACCTTCCTCGCGGTCTGCACAGTTAATTTAATTTTGGTGATGGATTGGAGGATCCACCATTGTTGGATTACCTAAACTCTAAATTGGGATTCCATTAAATCAGACCTAATTAAGGATATCATTGTATTCAGAATATAATTTCCAATTGAACCATGTGTTTTTTAACATTTATTCGCTGTATTGTGAGTATGAAATACGCAGGTCCGGCAAAAGCATGGCGAAGACGAAGGGGAACAGTACACGCTCGGTTCATTTTCTGAATGTTGTTTCAGTCGTTTTTTTTCATATATTATTTTCATTAGTGATTGGTTAAACACGAAAAGAAACATGGTGCAGTGGCAAAGGCTAGGGCGGGGTAATCACTAGCGTGTCTGGGGTTCGACTCTTCCCCAAGACACTTTCATTTTGATGATATTTGATATCGCCTACAGATCCGGTGCCACGCATCTCCATACGCTTACTATGCACCCCCAACATATGACCACAGGATCATGCCATGATTCAGATCTAACGCATGTGAAGATGAAGACACATCATGGACACTCAGAGGACCACCGTACCTGATCCAGCGCCAGGTTTTACAAAATTCTCCATGTTTTATTTGTTTTTTCATTGTTTTTTATTTGTTTCTTATTAGATTAAATATTTGATTAATAGATTTATTTAATTTAATTAAGATATATAAATTAGGGTTAGGAGTATAATTAGGTTAGAATTATTTTCCCAATTCTTTCAATTATTCAATTTAATTTATTTTAATTTTAATTGTAAATAAAAAAACTCTAAAAAAAGGTTATGAGTATTAGGGTTTGCCCCACCCCATTGGTCATTGGCCAAAGTATTAGGATTAGGTTTTCTAATCAATTTAGTTTCACCCAAAAACAATCATAGAATTTTATTCGCTTCGATTAAATTAATTGATCGCGGTGGGTAATAATCAAATAATTACTTAATTCTTAAATATCAATTAAAATGACAATTTATTCTGCTAAATGGTTTTAACCAAAGCTATTGGTTACGATGATTAGCATTTTCCCTTTATCAAAGTTCGTTATTATTTGTAATCGAATCTATCGATTATGAGGGGTAACGATAATTAAAATACGCACATTTGCTATTCGCGATAATTGAATCTATCGATTATAGTGGTTAGCAATCCTCCCTTTAATCCGTTAGCCATGGTAATCAAACCTATTGATTATCGCGACTAATGGTAACAAATTAAAACCAGGGTTGTACGCCCACATCCTAAAACACTTCCCAAACTCAAAACATTCAAAACACTTCAAATCAAACTACGGATTCTCATCCTTATTCAAACCACGACAGGCCAGTCAAAAATCCTTCAAACCATTCAAACTCTAACTCTAATGGCGTACAACCTTTCCCCGAACTACGTTGACTCTGATCCTCCATAAGGAGGTACGTAGGCACTTGGCAACAAGGCGAGTCCCCCTCTTCCAAACTCTAATCATGTTCTAATAATTAGCCTTTAACTCTATTTACTGTCTGTCATCTTTCTATATCTCTTGCCATAAACCTTTATCTTTGAATGTTAGCCTTTAGGAAAGGGTTGAGGGTGCCTAACACCTTCCCTCGACCTGAATATAGTATCTTACCCTGATCTCTATACTGCGTAGGGTTTCCTATTCGCCCTTCAGAATAGGTGGCGACTCTAAATATATAATTTTTAGGGCAGGTTGCTACACCTGCTAGCATAAATTCCACACAATGGGAATTCTGCCATTCACTGAATCCTCTCATCATCTAGGATTCAACCCTCTTCAATGCTTATGAATGCATGCACACATATATATTACATACTTTCATCATCTCCACTCTATGAGTAGAATCATCTATACTCATTTCATCATCATCATCATCATTACTAAGCATGTTCATGTATACATTAACATCATTCAATACAATCAATCATCAGTAAACCACAGAATCACATCACAAGGTTTACACAGTCTCAAACAGCATATAAAACAGGCCTACAGATCGAAAGTTACACGTCACTGAACTTTCCAGAAAAATCACAAAACAGAATTTTCAGATACAGAAGCCATACGCGTATCATCAAGTCCATACGCGTCCATACGCGTATCACCATCCCTCATATGCGTACCACACGCATTCCATCAGAGTCAAAAATGGCCTAAAAACAACCTCATACGCGTATCAACCTTGCCATACGCGTATCACCAGATTCAATTTCCTCTTTAAAGATTTCCATACACGTATGAGCATCCTCATACGCTCTCATACGGAAATCACCAGCACAATGTGTTTTGGGACAGGGCAACTGCGTATCGTACGCGTATAGCCCTTGGGGAATGTCCCTCATACGCGTATGATCTCATCCCATACGCGTATGACACTGTTTCATACGCAAAACACCAGAAAAATGTCCAGAACCTGCAACTTCGTAACAATCCAAAACCCACTTGTTTTTACTCATATCAGTCCACGATTTTGAGTCTAAAACAGTCCAATTTTCACTCTATTATTCACAGGTTTCATTCATACGGATTAATCTATCATCCTACATCAATTCATACATCAAAACCCCAAAATCTAAACCAATTCTTAGGACCCAAAAACCTAACTCTGACATACAAATCAAATTGAATCAACAATACAACTATCATGCACCAATCATCTATAATCACAATAAGAGATGATAATTGGAAGAGCCCCCCTTACCTTAGCCAAATTCTTGCCCTTTGGTCTCTTCCTCTTTGTTCCTCTTCTACGTTCTTCGTGTTCCAACTTCTCTCTTTTCACGTTCTGTTCTTTCTTTCCCAATTCTAATTATTTTATGAAAAATAATATTAAATTAGTAAGGGCTTTACTACACCACACGCCCTCTTCTTACTAATCTGTCACATGGCCCAAATGCCATCAGCCATCATTTTTCCCATTATTTTCATAAAATCCATAATATTAATTATTAATCTAATATTCAAATAAAATTAAAATTATACGGGTGTCACAACTCTCTCCCACTAAAAGAGTTTTCGTCCTCGAAAACATACCTTAGGTAAAGAGCTCTGGATAAGAATCCTTCATCTGGCTCTCTAGCTCCCAGGTAACATTTCCTTCAGCCGGTCCTCCCCAAGCTACTCTAACTAAAGCTATTTCCTTACCACGCAATTGCTTCAGCCTTCGATCCTCAATCCTCACAAGCAATGCCTCAACCGTTAAGTTATCTTTTACCTGTACATCATCTACTTGGATCACATGGGACGGATCTGAAATGTATTTCCTCAACTGAGACCTATGAAATACATCATGCAAATTTGCAAGCATCGGCGGTAAAGCGACACGATATGTCAGTTCTCACACTCTTTCAGAAATTTGGAATGGTCCAATAAAATGTGGAGTCAACTTCTTTGACTTCAATGCCCGACCAATACCTGTCATTGGAGTAACTCTCATAAACACATGGTCTCCCTCTTGAAACTCAAGTGTTTTCCTCCTCCTGTCATGATAACTCTTCTGACAACTCTGAGAAGCTTTCATATTCTCTTGAATCATCTTAATCTTCTCTGTGGTCTCTTGTACAGTTTCTGGTCCAATCACAGCACTCTCACCAGATTCATACCAACACAACGGCGTCCTACATCTCCTACCATACAAAGCTTCAAATGGAGCCATACCGATACTCGAATGATAACTATTGTTGTAGGTAAACTCAATCAAAGGCAGATAACTATCCCAAGTACCCCCTTTCTCTAGCACACAAGCTCTCAATAAATCCTCTAGCTACTGAATTGTCCTCTCAATCTGTCCATTAGTCTGCGGATGATAAGCAGAACTCAGTCTCAGCTTAGTACCCAAAGCTTTCTACAAACCTTCCCAGAACTTAGACGTAAACCATGGATCTCTGTCTGACATGATACTTGAAGGAATACCATGAAACTCACTATCTTCTCAATATACAATTGAGCTAGCTTCTCCATCGGATAATCCATTCTCACCAGTATAAAATATGCAGACTTCGCCAACCTGTCTACCACGACCCAGATAGCTTCACAATTTCTGACAGTTCTCGGCAAACCCGAAACAAAGTCCATTGATATGCTATCCCACTTCCACTCAGGAATAAACATCGGTTGCATAAACCCATATGGTTTCTGATGCTCAATTTTTGACTTCTGGCACGTCAAACAAGAATACACAAACTCAGCAATTTCCTTCTTCATTCCCGGCAACCAAAAAAACTTTTTCAAGTCATGATACATCTTGGTAGCACCAGGATGAATACTCAATCCACTACGGTGTCCTTCCTCCAAAATACGCTTTCGGAGTTCATCAATATCAGGAACACAAACTCGGTCACCAAACCTCAGTATACCATTCTCGTCAACTCTGAATTCACCATTCTTGCCTTGATTAATCAAAGTCAACTTATCAATCAATCCAACATCGGCTTTCTGACCTTCTCTGATCTCTTCAAGAATACCACTAGTCAGCTTCAGCATACCCAATTTAAGACTAGTAGGAGTACCTTCACACACTAAACTCAAGTCTCTGAATTGTTCAATCAAATCCAATTCCTTAACCATTAGCATAGACATATGAAAATGTCTTTCTACTCAATGCATCAGCAACAACGTTTGCCTTACCCGGATGGTAATTCAAACCAAAATCATAATCTTTCAGAAATTCTAACCACCTTCTCTGTCTCATATTCAACTTTTTCTGATCAAAGAGATACTTCAGGCTCTTATGATCACTGAATACTTCAAATCTCGAACCATACAAATAGTGCCGCCACAACTTCAAAACAAAAACTACAGCTACCAACTCCAAATCATGAGTCGGATAATTCCTTTCATGTACTTTGAGTTGTCTCGACGCAAAAGCAATTACTTGTTGATTTTGCATCAATACACCACCTAAAACCATCAATGATGCATCACAATAAACCACAAATGATTCCGTCGGATTCGGTAAAATCAAGATAGGAGCACTAGTCAACCTCCTCTTCAGCTCTTAGAATCCTTCTTCACACTTTGCATCCCAAATAAAAGCTTGTCCCTTCTTGGTTAGTTTAGTTAACGACAATGCTAATTTTGAAAATCCTTCAATGAACTTTCTGTAGTAACCTGCAAGACCAAGAAAGCTACGAATTTCTGACACTGACTTTGGAGCTTCCCACTGAGATACAGCTTCTATGATTGTAGGATCAACAACAATACCATTCTCAGAAATCACATGCCCAAGAAAACTGACTTCCTCTAACCAGAATTCACACTTCGACAGTTTGGCAAAAAGTTGCTTCTCTTTCAACAGCTCTAACACAGTTCTAAGATGTCCTGCATGTTCCTCCTCATCCTTAGAATATATCAGGATATCATCTATAAATACCACTACAAACTTGTCGAGATAAGGATGAAAAATCTTGTATATATACTCCATAAAAACACCAGGTGCATTAGTAACTCCAAACGGCATTACAGAATACTCATAATGTCCATACCTCGTTCTAAAAGCAGTCTTCTGAATATCGTCATCTTTCACGCGAATCTGATGATACCCAGACCTCAGATCAATTTTACTAAATACACACGCTCCAACCAACTGATCCATCAAATCATCAATCCTCGGCAATGGATACCGATTCTTGATAGTAACTTTGCTCAATTGTCTGTAGTCCACACACAGTCTCATTGAACCCTCTTTCTTCTTTACCAACAACACAGGCGCACCCCACGGCGAAACACTAGGACGAATAAATTTCTTCTCAAGCAATTCCTCTAACTGCTTCTTCAGTTCAGCCAATTCAGACGGCGACATACGATACGGTGCCATCGACACTGGGCTAGTTCCTGGAACCAAATCAATAGAAAACTCCACTTCTCTTTCTGGTGGTAATTCATTCACATCTTCTGGAAAAACTTCTGGAAATTCACACACCACAGGTAATTCTCTACTCGCCACTTTTTCTTTCACATTCATCAATGGGAACAACATAGACACTGTTGCACCATCCATGATAGCCTCATTCACCTGTCTAGCTGTCATTTCCAGATTATAAGTACTAACCTCTTCAGGAGAAATTACCATCTTCGCAAAACAATTGATATGAACACGGTTGAACTCCAACCAGTTCATTCCCAGGATTACATCGAGTTGTTTCAACGGAAGGCACACTAAGTCCATCCTGAATTCTCTGCCAAAAATGTCAACCGGACAATTCAAGCATGCAGACGAAGTAGTTACTGAACCCGATGCAGGAGTGTCAATAACCATACTTCCATTTATGTCAGATATCTCAAGATTCAATCTCATAGCACAATCCAAAGAAATAAAAGAATGAGTTGCTCCAGTATCAATAATTGCAACTAAAGGTGTGCCATGAATGAAACACGTACAGTTAATCAACCTGTCCTCTAGAGTAGTCTCTGACCCGGTCAAAGCAAAAACCTTTCCTCCCGATTGGTTCTTCTTTGGCTTAGGACAATTTGGACTGATGTGACCCTCTTCACCATAGTTGTAACAAGTCACATTCTTCCTCTTACAATCAGCAGCAATATGACCCACCTGATCACACTTGTAACATTTCTTCTGATCATTCTTACACTCGTTCCGACGATGTCCCACCTCACCACAATTATAACATCTGATACGAGCACTGGAATCTCCCCCATTGGGTTTCTTCCAATCCACAGGTTTACCTCTACCATAGGGTTTACCTCTATCCATAGGCTTCTTACCCTTTCTGTCAACCAAATCGCGAGAGTGAGATGACCTCAGCTTGATGCTATCTTCCTAAAAAATTCTACTACAATCTACTAGATCAACAAATCTCCGGATTATGTGGTACCTGATACCCTGCTTGATCTCATCACGAAGACCATTCTCAAATTTGACACATTTCGAGAACTCACTGGCTTCGTCGTTGTTGTAGTGCACATAGTACTTTGCCAGTTCCACAAACTTGGCAGCATACTCTGGTACTGTCATGTTACCTTGCACCAGCTCTAGAAACTCAACTTCCTTTCTGCCCCTGACATCTTCAGGAAAATACCTCCTCAGAAATTCCCTTTTAAATATAGCCCAAGTAATTGCTATACCACCAGCATATAGCTCAGCTCTGGTTGCCAACCACTAGTCATCAGCCTCCTCAGATAACATGTGAGTGCCAAACCTCACCTTGAGATTCTCAGCACAGTCAATCACTCGGAAAATCCTCTCGATCTCCTTGAGCCATTTCTGAGCACCCTCAGGATCATGCGTGCCTTTGAACAATGGAGGATTGTTCCTCTGAAAATTCCCCAGTTGCCTATCAGCACCAATCCCTGCTCCTACAGTCCCTCCTCCAAGTACACCAGCAATCATGCCCAGAGCCTCAGCGAGAGCATCATCGTTTCTTCCTCCTCTTCCAGCCATTGTTCTGCTTAATCACAACTGTAACGCCCCGAATTTAATTAATTAGTTATTTAAATTATGGAAGGAATTATTTATTGGATTTAGGTGAAATTGGATTGTTATGCTGATCGAAGATATTAAGTTTAAGTCAGATTTATTTAGTCGGTTTAATTGGAGGATAATAGTAAGAATAATATGATTTATTTATTGGACTAATTGATTTAAGTGAATTGGGTTGGATTAGTGTGTAGTAAATAGCAATGAGGAAGTGTGAATGATTGGCCCAATAAGAGTTATAGGAGTTATTTGGATTATTTGGAAAATAAAGAAAAAGAAAAGAAATAGGTTTTTGCTGTACTGTACGAAGAAAATAAGGGTTTGGAGGAGAGGTGAAGAAGAGAGACATGGCGGAAGATAAAAGCCAGGGGAAGTCCAATTTTCGCAGCAAGTTTCTATGGGGAGACACCTTAGCAAAACAAACGTTTCTCCCGATCCAAACATTTGATCGTCGCGGTTCTTGGACACAGCGTTCCAGACTCATAGAGATAACTTCTGACCGGAGCGATTTTCGTTTTGATGATTTTAAGTCCGTCTGACAAAACGATTTCTGAACAGGTTTTTGGTGCGTCTCTGCATGTTGTTAGAAAATATTTTCGAAGAAAAGTTGGAAGCGGCGGCATAAGCTATGGCAACCGGGAGAGTAGAGGAAGCTCCAATCCAAAGGTAAGGGTGGGGTTCTTACTCTATAACCGGGGTTATGATGAACACGTATGTGGGATGGGGTTTATGAATTTGCCTCAGTGTCGGTGTTTGATTATGTGGTTGATTCTGAGTCCTTGGTTGTTATTCATAATTGGTTGCTCCGTGTTGATTTGGGGATGTGATAAGTGCCAAAATGTACTTATTTTGTGTATGTAAATAGTGGCACTTATCGATACTTTTGTTAATACCGTTTGAATAATTCTCCGTTTTGTGTATAAATACGTATACTTTGTGAATAGTTGTATTTTCATATACTTTTATACCATTTGATAGTTTTTCCTTTGTTTTTATAGGTATTCATGCTTATTGGAGCCTTGAGGAATAAAGTGTCAAAGGCACGGCTTCGATTTCGCAATTTTGGTGAAAGCCCGCTTAGCCACTGTCAAGCGGACTTCCAAAGACTCAAAATAAGGATGATCAAAATCATCAATTTGGTTTCCATTCATTCATTATTGGATAGAGCATTGAATAAGCTTTCCAACGCTTCGAACCGGGCGCAATTCGGAGTTACGGTTCTCGAGTTATGGCGAAAACAAAATCTGATTTTTAGCAGACTCCGCTAAGCGGAGGGGGTCCGCTGAGCGGAGCTCCAGCGGAGCAAATCAGCGTCTGGATGCAATTTTGAGTCCGCTGAGCGGAGGGGGTCCGCTAAGCGGACCTGCTAAGACAGCAGCTCGTTAAAAGGGGCCAAAATCACATTTTTAGGTCATGGGTTGGGTATTTTTGAGTCCCAACACCATCAACTTCATTCTTAGAGTAGAATTGGCTTAGAAAAAAACTTTGGAGGTTGCATAAGGATGATCGGGGGTGGATTGAGCGTCGAACGGAGCTGACAAACCAGGAGATCTTCGGTTCATTTCTCTTCTTCTTTGTGTATTTCTCTTTGGTTGGGGTTTGTTTGTATATTTACTTGAATCTTATGTATATTTACCGATTATAATGTTATGTTTAACTTGCTTTACGAATCTATGTTGATGTTATCCTGGATTATTGCTCTACGCTGGGGATTTGGGGTGCTTTAGAGATAAACTTCTTGAATCCTTATCTAGGATGATAATCTGTTGGTTCTGAACTCTAGAGATAGATTTAGAGCTAGCATTCACTGTTTGTATCTGTTCTTAATGCTTTCGTGTTTGAGCGGCGCGCGAGAGATCGCCGACGCGAGAATACGAATGTTCTCGTGACTTCGCGTTAGAGATAACCTTAGCTATGAGATGATCTCGTTTGTGCTCCAGAGATGGGCGCTTATGTGAGAGATACGTGATGACATAGATGAGTATCGTAGGTTGAGTATAACGGGTTGGTAAGTGTATGTTTGTGAAGAGTGGATATATTTACATTCCTGATAAGTTCTTTCTCTTCTAAGAATGTGTTTATTCTTACCTGTCTATATCTTTGTTTACTTTTTGCTCATTCAATCCCGAGCTCGAAACCTTAGAAACTGTTGAATGGCATCTCTCCATCTCTGAGGACGATAATTCCCGGATCAATATTTCCAAATCTTTCTTTTGTTGCTTGCCCTATACTGCATTCAACAGGATGATTTGTAGGTTGCTGTTGTATTGTGCTTTAGTGGTGGAAAATTGTTATGTTGCTGTTATAAATGTTGTGTTCTTGAATTAAGTTGTAGAAATTCAATCAAATGAATTGGTAGTAATGCTTATTATTAGAAATAGTTGGCATGTGGTATAAGTTGCAGAAAGTGGAAAATAACACGAAGGAGCAATGGCAGAAGTATAAAGTAGCAGGCTGAATCGGTAGCCTAATTATAATGCGATAAAAGTAAATGTAGCAATAATGATGGCTTATGTAGCGGTAATTCAAGTAACGGAGTTGTTGATAATTAACAAATAATAATAATTAAGTTTTTGGTGCCTTGGTGGTAGATGTTGATAGCGAATATTAAGTTGAAAGCTGCAGAGTTGTTACAACCTTGGTAGGAATAATTTGGTAGTAGTATAAGAACCGATGATGTAAGTTGGTGGACAATTAAGTATAAGTTGTTGAGTAGAATGTAGTATATGTTGCTATTAAGTAGTATAAATAAGACTTATAATAATAGTCAGTATGAGTAAGCGTTGTGTCGAGTTGTTGTTGTTATGTTGTTTCTAGTATGTTATTATTGAACATGATATAGTTGAATATGTTGTTAGTAAGTTGTTGGGAATATGTTGTCGTTGTTGAACAAGTTGTTATTACTATGTTGAAATGTTGTTGTTATATGTTGCTGTTGAATTGTCGTTGATTACATTGATGATGTTGTAGGCCTATGGCCAATGTTGAATAAGTTGAAAATTGATTATGTTGTTCAGCGTTGTTATTGTCCCGACTTGTGGGCATGTTTAAGTTGTAGGTCGTATGACCAATGTTGGATTAAGTTGATGCATCTGTTGCATGTTCAAGTTGTTGTTTACGTTGTTGTTGTTGTTTCGTTGTTGTTGTTATGACGTTGTGGTTGTTGTCGCATGCATACATTTGCATTGTTTGCATTGGCCTAGATGGCACCTGATTACGTTGGCCTTGATGGCACCCTGTTTACGTTGTTGAAATGCCTCGATAACCTGGCATATGTTTACGTTGGGAGTTTTACTCCAAATGGTACCACATGCATTTGCATAGTTGAGTCACATTCGATTTGTATGTCTGAGCTGTTGTTGATGTTTAAGTTGTTACCGTTGTTGTTGTTGTTGTTGATGTTTAAGTTGTTACCGTTGTTGTTGTTATCGATGTTTAAGTTGTTATCGTGTTGTTGTTGTTGTTGTTGCTGTCTGATAAATTGTCGTTTGATATAAGTTGATGTGGTTATAAGTTGCTTTTGTGATTAAGTTATTGTTGGTTATAAGTTATGATTGCCATTAAGTTGTTATTGCTGTTAGGTTGTCATTACTGTTAAGTTGTTGTTGTGATCAAGTCGTTGTTACTAAGTTGTTGTTATTAAGTTGTTGTTATTAAGTTGTTGTTACTAAGTTGTTGTTATTAAGTTGTTGTTATTAAGTTGTTGTTACTAAGTTGTTGTTATTAAGTTGTTGTTATTAAGTTGTTGTTACTAAGTTGTTGTTGCTAGTAAGTTGTATTGATTTAAGTCGCTTACTCGTTCTTGTATAATTGCTATGTAAAGTGGTAGAATTTGTATAATCCTAATCTAATATACTGTTTATCATACACCTGTTTATATTGTATGATATCTCACCCCTTCTGTAATGATGTTACCTATTATGGGTAATTGAGTAGGTACTCAAGAATAGCTGTGGTAGCGAAGTAACTTTATGAAGTCTTTAGTTGCTGTTAGTCGATTGGGGTCTTGCTCTGATACGTAGCACTCGGGATGGGATTATGATTGTTTATGTCGGTCATGTTGTTGTTATTATAAGACGATGAATAGTTGTTATTATTTGTTGTTGAAATTGTTTCTAATTGTTGTTATTACAATAATTCTTGAATAATTATAAATTGAAGTTTTGATTTTAGTTGGATAAAGTTGTATATGATTTATAAGTTGTGAACGCCGAATGCTATGTATCATAATAAAGCAAATATAGGTTGGTTGTTTGTTGGAATAAGTTGAGAATGTAATGCCTCATGTTTAATGTTTGAAATTTCTGCATTCTGATTTAAATATAACATTGGGTAGATTTGGGGTGTTACAACAACAATCCAGTCAGAACAAAAGTATCGACAAGTAACTCGTATTAGTCGCATACACAGAAATACCGACACTGACACTAAGACTCGGGTCACAACGACCGACTATGCTCTGATACCACTATTGTAACACCCTTCTAAACTCCGCGGCAATTAGTCAAATTAAATCAGAGTAACATGCACAAGGGCGTCACAATTAATAAATAAAAATAAACGGCATCGGTCACAAGTCATGCATTCACTGAAGAAACATACTAACATAACTCATAAATAAACTAATCTCATGTTTACACAGCGGAATAAGTCATCAAACTAGCATTACATCATCCATGCCTTAATTCTCAAATAAGATAAACAAAACAGAGTTAATGTCATAAACTAAAAAGCGTTCCCCAGTGTTACACCTATCAGAGCATGACCTGACGCTAACCGACACATTGACTCATGAGCTAATCCTCACCGAGTCGAAGCCGCTATCCTCAATCTGAAAAATATAGTGTAAGGGTGAGTCTCATTCGCAATTAACAAATATTATTGCATTATAAATAACAGTACATCAACAGTTATATTATTCATCCAACTCATCTATAACCAGATCGCCCATCAACATACACACACATATCATCAAAATAATATGAGTATACATATAGTCATGTTATCAAATCCATGCAAATGAATGCAACTGACTTTATGCATGTGGTACCAATCATCATCAATGGGAATCACTCACCGACCGATCTATCATCATCCAGATACGGCCCTGCCAGCACAAATTCCACACAATGGGAATTCTGCCATTCACTGAATCCTCTCATCATCTAGGATTCAGCCCTCTTCAATGCTTATGAATGCATACAAACATATATATAACATACTTTCATCATCTCCACTCTATGAGTAGCATCATCTATACTCATTTCAACATCATCATCATTACTAAGCATGTTCATATATACATTAACATAATTCAATACAATCAATCATCAGTAAACCACAGAATCACATCACAAGGTTTACACAGTCTCAAATAGCATACAAAACAGGCCTACAGATCGAAAGTTACACGTCACTGAACTTTCCAGAAAAATCACAAAACAGAATTTTCACATACAGAAGCCATACGCGTATCATCAAGTCCATACGCGTCCATACGCGTATCACCATCCCTCATACGCGTACCATACGAATTCCATCAAAGTCAAAAATGGCCTAAAAACAACCTCATACGCGAATCAACCTTGCCATACGCGTATCACCATATTCAAATTCCTCTTTAAAGATTTCCATACGCGTATGAGCATCCTCATACGCTCTCATACGCAAATCACTAGCATAATGTGTTTTGGGACAGGGCAACTGTGTATCGTACGCGTATAGCCCTTGGGGAATGTCCCTCATACGCGTATGACCTCATCGCATACGCGTATGACACCGTTTCATACGCAAAACACCAGAAAAATGTCCAGAACCTGCAACTTCGTAACAGTCCAAAACCCACTGGTTTTTACTCATACCAGCCCACGATTTTGAGTCTAAAACAGTCCAATTTTCACTCTATTATTCACAGGATTCATTCATACGGATTAATCTATCATCCTACATCAATTCATACATCAAAACCCCAAAATCTAAGCCAATTCTTAGGACCCAAAAATCTAAATCTGACATACAAATCAAATTGAATCAACAATACAACTATCATGCACCAATCATCTATAATCACAATAAGAGATGATAATTGGAAGAGTTCCCCCTTACCTTAGCCAAATTCTTTCCCTTTGGTCTCTTCCTCTTTGTTCCTCTTCTACGTTCTTTGTGTTCCAACTTCTCTCTTTTCACGTTCTGTTCTTTCTTTCCCAATTCTAATTATTTTATGAAAAATAATATTAAATTAGTAAGGGCTTTACTACACCACACCCCCTCTTCTTACTAATCTGTCACATGGCCCAAATGCCTTCAACCATCATTTTTCCCATTATTTTCATAAAATCCATAATAATAATTATTAATCTAATATTCAAATTAAATTAAAATTAAAATTATACGGGTGTTACAACCTCGCCCTCTACATGTATGGGGCTATTTATAGGGTGTTTTTTGAGCGGATTAGACTCCTCCTTCTGGGGAGGATATTTAGGAGATGCGTGGACTGGTTGTTTGCCGAGCACGAGGGGTCCTCGTGGTCGATCACTTGGCATGTTTTCCCGGTCAGGTCGGACGGAAGCCGCCACATGTGATCTAACGCATATTGGGCCAAAGTCGAAAATGGCCTAATTGATTAGATTGGGACAGTCCAGAACAATATATATATTAAATTGTAATTTTGGTCACTAAATTTTACTTGATTCACAAAAATAGACTCTCTATTTTAATTTAAACAGTTTTTGTATCACATTCATATTTTTTATAGAAAATTGATGAGAAATTTTTAGTTTAACTTATATTTTTATCTATAATAATTCATAATACATTTATATGTGATATTTGTCATATTGCACTAAACTTTTTATTAAAAATATGGAAAGATTGTTAAATTTTAGTGCAAAAATATGGGAGAAGTGTTGTACCCCAAATTTTGACCACTGAGATCCCATGTCATTTTGTGCATAGTAAGATCATCATCATTATCATTATAATCATGCATATATCATTTGCTAACCAAGATACCAAAAATATCGTTGCTTGTTGCTTGTGTTCCAAGACAGGAGACTGATTAAAAGGAGACTAAGCAAATTAGGGTTTTAAGACCCACAAAGGAGTTCAAACATTCTGCTATGCTCAAGTGATTACCTAATCAAAATCAAAGTCCAAGTTTGACTCAATTCAAAATCAACAACTTCCATTATCATTTGGTGCACAAATTAGGGTTTTGACCTAATTCATTTGGGAAATTGACTTTTAATCAAGACATGGCTCCATGGCTCAAAATATGATTCAAGGACCTTCAATTTAATATAATAATCCATTCACATAATCCATTTGAAGAGGAGAGCTTGATTCAATTAGAATCTACAAGATTGCAATTCATTTGGAAAAAGTCAACTGTGTGTGTCAACCTTTGACTTTTGAAAAATTTGGTCAACTATGGACTTTTGAAGATCAAAATCATCAACATATGATTGTTAAAGTCATTTGATCTAGAAAAATCAAGAAAATCAATCAAGAATAAAAAAGTCAACAAAAGTCACATTTAGGGTTTTTAAGTGTTTTTGACCTCATTTTGGGAACTTCAAAATTCACCTACAAACTCAAAAATCTCCCAACATGAAATTTGTAGATCTTGATCAAATAAACAACTTTGCCACTAATAACATTTCTTCAAAATTGATTTATTTGAGAGATATTGGATCAAGAAGTTTATGTCCAAAAAACTTAGAAGAAATTTTAAGTGTTTTAACCTAGATTTCTTCCAACTTTGTGGTCAATTTCCACCAAGATCCAAAATGAGTTTGAGGAAACTTTCAAAAAATGGATTGAAATATGTAGCAAGAACTTTCCAAAGAGACCGTTAGCATGGAATTTCATCACTTGCGCCATGAGATATGATTTTGTGAATAAGGCACCTTAACACTTGAATTCAAGCCATGAACATGAAGAACAAAGTTTGAATCTTGATCCAAACCTGCGAGATACTTTTTTGCAGACCATGTAACTTGTTTTAAACACCAAAATCAATTAATTTCACTTTCTTTTGAGTTATTAACCAAGTGCTTTGATCATTAAACATTGAATCATTCCACTTATGGCATAAAGATCACACTTCCATTTTGAGAAAGAGACTTTAATCACCAACCACTCTTGTATTGATCCTCTAACTTGTTTTCTCTGCACCAAAAGCAATACAAACACCACAAGAAAGCTCTCAATCTGCAGAGAAAGTCTCCCATGTTAGAACAAAATTTGTTCTGATCAATATTCTGTATTTTGATGATAACAATATATATGAATTTTGTATAAGATAATGTGGTACTCTAATCCTTTGCATTTTCCATTTTAGGAAATATATATAGAGTATGCACAAATCAGCTCTCAGAAGCAAGTGACTCTGGAAGTTCTGGATGGCTTCATCAGAGCATGCTCTGGCAAGACATCAGAAGATGGTCAAGCAGAATCAGAACATGAACTGAAAGCATCAAAAGAACAAAGTCAGAAGCAGAAGCATTAAAGTTCTGAATGGCATCACGCTCAAGCTCTTCAAAGTCAGAAGACAAGAAGATGCTCTGCACCAAGCTGATTTACTCTGATATTCAAACATTGTTGTATACAAAATATGAGTCCAGAAGCAAGTACAAGATGAAGGGATGAAACGTCTAATCTCTGACTGACAAAAGGAACGTTAGAAGCTACAAAAGGCAAAGTCAGTAAAAGCAGGAAAAGCAAGGCTCGAGGTAGTTGACAAAAGTGTGAAATATTAAATGCAAAGATGTACTATTCACGCAAAGAATTAAATACTCCCAAGTCATTTCCTCTCAGCGCCTATAAATAGAAGTTCTGATCAGAAGCAGCAGTAGAGAACACTTGTGCAAAATACTAAAACACTGTCAAAATCAAAACTCAGGAACTTCATCTTCAACCTCAGAAACTCTTGTAATATTTAGTGAGTGTTAAGCTTAGAACTTAAGAGATATATCACAGTTGTGATTACAACTTTATTAGATGCAATCTAAACTCTTGTAAACAGTATTTTACATTGTTTGTAAAAGGTTCCTAGAGTGATCAAGTTGTGATCTGTAGACTCTAGAAGACCTAAAAGTTTTCTAAGTGGAAACCATTGTAATCAGTTGGATTAGTGGATTAAATCCTCAGTTGAGGTAAATCACTCTAAGAGGGTGGACTGGAGTATTTTCGTTAACAACGAACCAGGATAAAAATAATTGTGTTCATTGTTTTTATCTTACAATTTTTTGAAGTCACACTTATTCAACCCCCCCCCCCCTTTTCTAAGTGTTTTTCTATCCTTCAATTGGCATTAGAGCGCCGGTTCTAGGTGCAAGCACTTAAACGTGTTAGATAAAAGATTCAGGGAGAAAAACACAAAGTCAATATGGTTGAAACAACTTCATCTACTCCTACTCCTGAACAAGACAACAATGGTAATGGAAGCAAAAGTTTTAATGGCTACAATAGACCACCAGTTTCTGATGGTGAAAACTTTGAGTACTGGAAAGATAGACTCGAAAGTTACTTTCTTTGTTAAGATGGTGACTAATGGGATCTAGTGCTGGATGGTTACACACATCCTGTTAATGCTCAAGGTGTCAAAGTGTCAAGACAAGCCATGAGTGATGCTCAAAAGAAAGACTTCAAGAATCATCACAAGTCTAGAACCATCTTGTTAAATGCTATCTCTCATGCTGGGTATGAGAAGATAACAAACAAAGAAACTGCTCATGACATCTTTGAATCTCTAAAGATGACTCATGAGGGTAATGCTCAAGTCAATGATACAAAGGCCTTAGCTTTAATCCAGAAGTGTCATACCCCAATTTTGACCCGCATTTTATTTGCCCATTACATTTCATTTGAAAAAATAATAAATAAATAAAAAACATGCATATGTTCATTTTGCGCATTTTGGTTCGATTTTATGTTTTTTACTAATCTTTTATGATTTCATAGTTTTAATTTTAATTCAATTTTTAAATTGAATTTCTTTTAAAATTTAAAATCAATTTTCTTTTATTATTACTTTGTGTTGTTTTGTTTGTAGGTGCAATTAAACAATGGGGAGAGTGCATTTGGTCCATTTGATTCAAGTTACAAGGCCCATTTTATTATTCAAGCCATTTGGAAGTTTTGAGCCATTTATGAGCCATCAAGCCATTTGTATTCATTTAATCAAGCCATAAGTCAAATGGGGACCCACATGCAAACAAGTCACGTTTTATTTCCAATATTCAATCTACACTTTTCATACAAATTGATCAAAGGCCTAAAAATGCTCACAAAAAGAATCCCACGGTTACAGTAGAAGGAAAATTTCCAGAAAGCAGATATTTCCAACTTTTCCTTGAAACCAATTTCTCCCTGCAATCCACCTCAGCATCAGTCACGTTTTTTCTCCTGAGCGCAGCTCACCACCTTCATCCGTTTTTCCTTCGCACGTATAAGCTCCAGTCACATATGTATTTCATCTTCAAATTTCACCTATAAATACAACAGCTCAGATCAAGAAAAGGAGAGAAATTTTTTGATAACGTTACTCTGCAGAAATGTAGCTCCATCTCCCTTCAATTTCTTCATGCTTCTTCAAGCTCAAGAGAGGTTCAATTCATGAATCCTCTCTAAACTTTGATTGAAGCTAAAACAAACATATCATAACCTTCATTAATCTTCATATCTTCAACCTCACCTTCCTCCATTAACCTGCAAATTTTCAGAAAACACACAAAAACCAGAGCTCAAAAAACTGATCCATCAACCAAAACACCGATTCAAAACTGTGTAACACCTTTAAACCAAATTCACTTCTGATTGAATCCATCAACAACAATTCAAAGCGCAACAACCCAGCAACATCAAACTGAACCACAAAACTCACTTGCATAACTCCACTGATCCAAAATGAACGAAAATGATACGCACCTCGTAACAATAATCATCGCATTCATCATCATCGCAACATCAGCACTAGCAATAAAACTTACAACAAGCTTCAGCAACAACTCAGACGCGGTAGCTTCAGTTTGTAGCGTTCAAACTCCTCACAATAACAACTCGTCATCGTCATAGCTTCATCAACAACGACATCATCATCATCATCGATCAAACATCACTTTCAGCCAACGCTCCACAATCATCATCACCTCAATTCCGCAACGATTGCGACCTCCACTGATAGGATCATGGAGGTAATTTTAGTATTTAGTATTTAAGTTTATTAAGAATTTATATAAGTAATTTTATTGGTATTGTTATTTGGGCCTTTATTAATATTTAGGCTTTGTAGTTTGTTATCCACTACTAACATATATATTGTAGTCTCATTGAGACATTAGAGAATAAAAGAAATCAAAGATTATTTTTATAATTTTTTCTCTATTTCCTTAGTTTATTTTAATGTCTTTCTCTTTTTATTGTTAAACCCTAGATTGATAGTCTTGGTAGGATTAGCTTCCTATCAATTGGTGCTTTCATTTTCGATCTCACTTCCGCTTAAAGTCATGAAGATATTATTATTTGATGGGGAAGAAGATGCCTATTGGTGGATTCTATGTTTGGAGAAATTTTTCAAGGAGCATGAAACACCCAAATCATTGAAGGTTTTAAAAGCTGTCGGAGCATTGAGAGGCTCTGCTTTCACATGGTGGATATGGTGGTGTCGTGTTCATCCGAGATATAATTGGGACACATTTACAACAGCACTGTTATGGCGTTTCAAGCCAGAGTGGAGACCCATTTTACCGCTGGATGATGAAGAAGAGGAACTACCACATGAAACAAGAGAGTCCTTTTATTCGACCTGTTTCTGTTAAGGAGAACCTAGAAGAAGAGGAAGACTCAGGTGTAGAGTCACATCTAGAACCCATGAAACCCATGAAAGTAACTTCTTTTCATGAGGATTTTTTCGTAGAACCGTTAGTTGTTCATGAAATTGTTTAGAATCCTTCTCCAAATTTGATATAGCAGCCGCTCTTCCTTAAAGATGCTTCGTTGTTTCATAACTTTTCTGCTAAAAATGCTAATGTTAGGGGTTGTAGGCCAGATTCTCATTTCAAACAAGGTTCTGAAAGTGATGTCAACTTCGGGATTCCACCAAAACCACCTGACTGACCACCACTTAGGGTTTCCACTATATCTACTTTATTTCATCCAAAACAAATTGACTTAATTTCTAAGGAGAAGCAATTACTACCAATATCAGATTCAGGCATTCTCTCAAAATCATTTCCAACTAAATTTGCTAGCTCCAAATACGTTCACGACTTCCTGATAAATTTCCTTCATAAACCCTTATTATTGGCGTTGGAGTCACGACATTCAATGGTGTTCACGTCTTTGCAGAAGAAATTCTGGTTTTCATCTCTATTTCTAATTCGCCCACCTACCTACAACTTTGCACTCAGTGATGGCTCTGATCACGTTGCAACAGTGCTTCACAATACCATAATACACTCTATGTACATCTTTCAGCCACCTACAATCTTGGATACAAATGTTAAACTTGTGGTCGAGACTCAATTCAAAGATGGAGGGTTTCCAGATGATACTAATTTTGCGATTCCTCCGAAACCACCTGCTCCTACTTTTGACATCAACAATTTCATTTCTGGTATCGAAATTCGCCGCATTTCTCATCTCACTCATTGTTGCCCCAATCCCTTTCAAATCCTCAACGACGTTACCACCACTATAGGAGATGCACGACTGTTCAACACCATCCCTTATGATCCAAGTCCACTTGAGTCATTATCACCTTCAACAACGGCAAATCCAAAAAAAACAGTGGTTTCTCTTCTTCTATTTGCAGGACAAGGATTGGAAAGGAAACCTAACTTGTGTAATCCAGATCAGACTAAAGGTAATTGTGCTATGCATAAAATGCTTATAGTTGATCCTATTGTTGTACTCTTACCTGTTGAGAAGCTTACTATTGTTGGAATTTTTCAAACTCGATTCTCAATTGTCGCCCTCCACCTGTTTGCTAAAATGCTTTTATCTGTTTTGCAAAGTCATGGAAATAAGTTATTTTCTTTATACTGTGAACACAAGGGCAAGCTTGTTGTTTCTTCATATAAGGTCCTATCTACTGTTGTAGCTGTCACGGGGAAAAATCGCTGGGGTCTTTTTCGGGATGAGACACCTGATGCCTTCTTTGGGCTCGAGTGCTCAAGAAAATGATTTTTCTTTGTTTTTGTCACGACCAAACTTTTTATTGTTTCCAAAGGAGGAAAAGGAAAAAAGTTGCAATAACCTAAAAAACAGATGCAAAGCCCAAAACTAAAAGCAATGCAAAAGTGGGGAGAGATTCCGAGTAAGAGGGTTGGTTATACGAAGGGAAGGTATTAGCACCCAACGTATCTATAGTACTCTATAGGCTTCTTTATTATGTTTGTTTCACTATGTTATGGTGGAGGGTTCTTGTGAAATAGGTGGGACCTAAGGTGTTTGTTTGATTATGCTCGCAAAGATCATCGCGATCCTCTGCATACATATCCCTTATAGGGAATCAGAGCATCTGTAGCTCGGGGTCTACGGGTGCTAAGGTTTGAGTGGTTTGAGGGAGAAGTTTTGCTCGCCAAGGATACGACCTTGTGCCTACGTATTCTCAAAGGGATGTTGAGAAAGTCAGAGCAATCGTAGTTCCCACTTATGTTAGTGGAAGCAAAGGATAAGAGACAAATGTCATCTTAATGCTCGATGTATCTAATCTATATCATCACATACATCTGTTTGATTTTTGTTTGAAAAATCTTTTCATTATAAGACTTGGGTTGTGCCACTTACGGTGCTTAGAATGATAAAGATGTTTTTGTTTAACCAGCCTTGTGGCAAAAACTTTCAATGAAGTCAGCCTTGTGACAAAAAGTTTTGATTAATCAGCCAGCCTTGTGGCAAAAGTTTCAATGAAGTCAGCCTTGTGACAAAAACTTTGATTAATCAGCCATCCTGGTGGCAAAACGGTTTGATTGATTAGCCAGCCTTGTGGCAAAAAGAAGTTTGATTGATTAGCCAGCCTTGTGACAAAAAGAAGTTTGATTGATTGATTGTGATGATATAGATGAGATACTCCTATCATAGAGATGAAAAATGTCTAATCTCCTAGGGTATTTGATTTTGGATATTGGGGATGCTTATAAGAAGCCCGTGGGTCCTTGTACGAAGCCCAAGAGGAGGCTATCCGAGGGTCCTTGCATTGTAAGCCCAAGAGGAGGCTATGGGAGGGACAATCGAGGGTCCTTGCATTGTAAGCCCAAGAGGTGGCTATGGGAGGGACAAGTCGTTTGTACAAAGCCCAAGAGGAGGCATGGTATAGTTTGTTTGAGCTCTTAGAGCGATTTCACCGGGAAACCATACTCTATGTCCTAACCTAAACTAGGGAGATTCTTTGCACGAAGCCCAATAGGAGGCTATGGGGAACCTAGTGTTGTACTAAGTTGAACAAGTATATATAACACAATCACAAATACATGAACAAGTATGAACAAATATGAACAAGTACATGACAAATATGAACAGTTATATGTGACAAGGTGTGTGTGTATAATGGAGTTTATGAAGGAAATATACCTGCAAGGATAATCCGTTTGTATACACGGGGCTCGGGACTTATACTCGGGAAGAGGCCCGTTGATTTTATTCAAAAGCTATGTAAACACATATTTACAAGGGAGATTGGGACTTATACCTATGTGGAGGCCCATGTTTTATTTTATGAGGACTTATAAAACATGGTTGAATATTTTATTAACAGACGCAAGGTTTCATCGTTTGAAAACAGTTTGAAAGTTTTGAAAGAAGTTTTCTGTTTTAAAAAAATTGTACAAAGAAAAGGAATGGGACTTACACTCTCTAATATTTGAGAGGCCCAATTGTTTTGAAAATCAATTGATCAATCCAAAAGGATTCGATCAAGAGTTTTTTAGTAAGAGAAAACCTAGAAAAATATTTGTTTTTGATTAAAGTTATGTAAATAAAATGGAAAAATATTTACAAAGGGGTTTGGGGCTTACACCTTAAGGGATGCCCATGGTGTTTTGAAGAAAACCCTAATTTTGATCTTGTTATTCGAGGGTTTAAATCAATTTGATCGAAGTATAAAAAGATAGGTATACTTATGCAATGAGAAACCTAATTTATACAAAGGGATGGGACTTATACCCTAAGGGATGCCCAAATGTTTTGAAAATGACTTGATCAATCAAAAGATTTAATCAAGAGTTTTTTGAAAGGAGGACCAAAAAGAAATGGTTTTGAAAGCGATTTGTTTTGAAAAACGACGATCGTTTGTTTTAAAACGATTTGAAATTTTGAAAGAAATCAACTTAATTAAGATAATCAAAAAGATTATTCTTAATTAATACCTAAATGATTAGGGTTTGATCACAAAATATTTACAAGTGATTAGGTTTGAAAAATCAAGTGAAAAAACAATATTTAAAGTATTAAAACACTTAAAAACATGTCATTTTAAACCTAGTTAAAAATGTATTAAATAAATATTTTTTTTGATTTTTTTTATATTCATAAAATATATGTGTTAAATAAAGAGTGTGCAAAAAATGAAGAAAAAATGAATTAGTTTGATGGGTTAATTAATTGAATGAAGTTGTAAAGAAAAATGAAGAAAAATAGTGATAAAAAGAGGTTTTGGTCCCTAAGGGTGTTGAACCCACGACCTGGAGGTTGTTTCTCAAAACAAAAGCCAACTGAGCCACGCTTGTGCCTTGTAATATACACGCGTTCATTTAATTATATGATCAATCAAATTTCCAGAATTTTATGAACAAAAACGCGCCAAGAACACCATCCCAACTGAAATGTGAAAATCTCCAAAACTGTGTTGTTTTGATCATGTAAAGGGTCTATCTCACTCGGTTTTTCTCAAGGATCATGATGGTGCCCTCATAATTCATTTACTTTCGCTCTAAGGTGATCAATTTTGTGATGAACACGAAGAACCCTAAAACTGAAATTCAATGTGAAATCGTGTATGTACAAGTTATGATGCAATTGATTGAGGGTTAATGATCCTCATAGGTGCAGAAACAAGATGGTATATCAATATTTTGTTTATGATGCATTTATGTATGAGTTTGAGGTTCATAGCACTTACCTTAAAAAATGGCCAAACTGGAGATTGAATTTTGAGTTAGAGGTGTTGCAGATGCTTTGTAATGATCTGGATAGCTTCAATGATGATTATGGAACATGTCTGGATGCTTGGAGTGGACTGAATTCATCTGAGCATAGCCATGAAAGCCGGTCTGCAGAGCTATGGAGTGTGAATCAAATTTGATGATGGAGGTGTTTCAGATTGTTGGTGAGTGTTTGGATAGTTCATATGTGATATGTATGAGGTGTTAGAAGTGATAGTTTGGACAAATATGGCTTGGTATGAGAATTGGCATGTTAAGGCTCACTTTATGCAAACATGGAGGTTGAAGAGTGATTCTGAGTTTTAGATGTTTTTAGGGTGTATGAAGGGATCAAACACATGCCATATGATGTCTATGAGTTGTGGGAAGCATTACTTTGGCCAGAACTTCAAGGGTTTAGAGGTTGGAAATTCTACCTCTTTGAAAACTATGAAACTTGCATTCTAAGAAAGGAAGAGAAAACCTATAATTTGTGAGGTTTTGGTGTGATTCTGGAAGTGATTTGAACTTTTATTTATAGGCCAAGGATTCTGAACTCCAAGAAAGTTGATCAAAGAATGGTGATTTGGCATTTAGAGATAAAATGGAATCTTTACATTTAATGCAAATGGTTAAAAGTTACTTAACCATGGTTAATCTTCCAAGCTTCTTATCCTCTTCCATTCTGATCTTCAAATCAGAAAATATCTCCCAATTATTGCGTTGATGCATCATTACTTGCATTATAGGTCATATAGCATTGAAACTTAGTGAAAAAATGGTGAAAATTCAAGCATACTGGTCACTAATGTCAAATTTCAAAACCATGGCTACACTCCATATTTTTTCATGCTCTTGGACATTTTGGAAAGCTCATGTTACACACTTCAAAACCCTAGTTGAAAGTTTCTTCAAGACCTTTAAGGAAATGGGTGAAAAAGATCCATGAACTTTGAAGAAAATGAGATTTTAAGTGAAATTTTCAAAAGATACCAACTTTGAAGCTCCATATCTCTTAAATGGTTGATCTTTTGGAAAATCATTTTATGTGACAAAGTTGTTTATTGGATCAAAATCTACAACTTTCATGTTGGAAGTTTTTTTCAGTTTGACTTTTTTATTCTTGATTGATTTTCTTGATTTTCCTTGATCAAATGACTTCATATATCATATATTGATGATTTAAAACTTCAAAAGTCATGGTTGACCAAAATTTCCAAAAAGTCAATGGTGATCTTGTACAATTGACTTTTTCAGGCGAATCGCGTTTCTGGAGATTTCAAATGAACCAAGTTATCCTCACCAAATGGATGGTATGAATGGATCATGTTGAGGTATTGGAGGATCTTGAGCCATAGTTTAAGTTGTGACACCATGTCCTGATTAAAAAGTCAGTTATTCAGGTGAATTAGGTTTAAAACCCTAATTGTCGACCTGATGGAATTGATGACTGAAACCTTTAAAGATGATTGAAACCTTTGAGTGATCCCTTGGAGCTTTTTAGGGTTTCCCAAATGTGATCCTTGATTTTAGTCCCTGATAGTTCAAAACCCTAATCTGATGATTTGAAATTTCACTGTTGATCAATCCTTGTGTAGGAGATGCCTTGAGCCAATAGATTAGGTCAAAATTATGTACTTGGGGTGTAACACGGTGAACTGACTTTTATTTTAATAAGCAACAATGTTGCGGTGAGCAAGAGTCGCCACCGACTTTTATTTTATCCAATTAGGAAAGGTATAAAAGAACAGGAAAGACCTTCTTAAAAGAGATTGAGTTCGGGGGGTAAGTTATGAAAAGGGAAGGTGTTAGCACCCTTTTCATCCGTAGTTATCTACGGGCTCTTAGTTGCTTAGCTCACTTTTGTTTGAAATGTTTGATTTGCTTGAAAGAGTAGTGTGTGTTTAGAAAAACACTTTTGTTTTGAAAATGTCTAAAAAGACAATGTTAAAAAACATGGTGTGAAAAGTATCTGTTTTTGTTTGAATTGATAGTGAGCAAGCACTTAAGAGTTCCTACCCTAAGTTTGTAAGGTCTTTCCTATTCATTAAGGCTTTCCTTGGGCGATAGTACTATCCATACCAGTTGAGGGTAGGTAGTCCTATACATTGGATGTATGGGTCATCGAAGGGTCATCGAATCGTCATAGAGACTATCCATACCATAAAGAGGGTAGGAAGTCCTATGAGATGGGAATAGTCATAAAGGCAACATGTAGAGATACCTTAGCAATCCGAAGGGACTATCATCATTTATCGAAGGAAACTCGAGGGACGAGATCATTTCATCGTAGGCAACTCGAAGGGACTATGATCTTTATTCTGAAGGGACAATGATGATTTTGGATCGTAGGCAGCATGTGCTAAGGTATCCCTATGCTTCGAGGGACTTGACTATCATTTTCCGAAAGGCAACCAAGAGGGGGAACCCTAGAGGTGAGTGCGTGCAAGTGTGTTGTGTTCCGATATTTATCTTGAAGTTAGGTTTGCTAGCGATTGATTAATTATCTTGTCATACAATCCTATTAGCATACATCTAACAGTTAATAGCAGTTCATATGGTGCGGAAAGTAAAAAGCAGAAAGATAAATCCTACGCTATTACATGGCTTCGGGATGGGGGGTACATAACCAAAATCGGGGAGTGCAGAAATTAAAATCCTAGTTTAAAACTATTACAACTCATATACAGTTACATAATTAATTAAAAATATGCAGAAAAATAAATGAAGATGTGCAATAGGTAAATATCCACAATGATCCAGAGTCTCAAGTGTGTACCTCACAAATATGGGAAAATGTTAGTATTAAAGCACACAATAATAAACGAGAAGACGGAACAAATATGGATCAAAATTAAATAATAATCATATTAAATAAAAAAACTTAATAATAATAATAATTTTTTTTGTTGAGATTTTTGTGTAGAAATTATTAATCAAACAAATTAAACAATTTATAAATTTATGACACAACTTTAAAAATTATTAATGTAAATTCTAAAAAAACAAACCAATTAAAAACACTCGTGACATTAATCATTACTGTTACTTATAACTATAAATCAAATAAAAAAAAGTTCATGAGATAATAAAAAAAAAGGGTGCCGCCCCACCTTTCACATGCTGATGAAGAAAGTCATGGCAATTAAAATTACTTACATTGACTTTTCAAATTAAAGAAATCCCCCAATAGTTAGTTGACACGTGGCATTATTGTTATGGAAAATAAAGAAAATAGAACAACATACACAGCCAAGATAGAGAACAAAAAAATAGATCTGTAAAAAACTAAAGAAAGCTCTTTTGTCTCTCTCGCTATGCTTTATCTCATCTCTTTCTTTTCAAATCTAGAGTAACAACAATATAGCCAAACAAACAATCGTCAATAGCAATAACTCAAAGCAAACCTGAGGTGATGGCGGCCGTTTGGGGGTGGCTGTCGGCGAACGAGTCCGTCGGAGTGGAGGGTCACGCGATCGGGACGGTGTTGTGATGATGGTTGACGGAAGTTGCTGAAGGTGTCACGACAGAGATCGGCATGGAGGAGTCGAGAGAGGTCGTGAATTCCGTTCCGGCGGTGAGTGCGTGCGCCGACATCAGGTGTGGTGGTGGCAGCGATGATTCGCGGCATCAACCATAATTTCCCAATTTGATTGTTGTTTTTCCCTTTTGCATCTATGTTGTTCACTGTAATTGCAAAACAAGCAGAAACAAGAAACAATTGTTGAGACATTAGATTTGATGATGTTTGGAAAAACAGTAACGATGATTTAATGGAATTTGTTAGATTGCCTTATAATAATTTTAAACATGATAATATTAAGAATGGTTAAGGTAATGGTGATGAAGGTTATCATGACATGTTTGGCTGGAGTATAAAATTAATTTTGTTAGTTTGAAAAGTTGGTTTTGCTGTAAACAACAGCATGTTAGTGACAATGATTTGTTAAAATAAAAAAAGCAATGGAATTTGTAAAAAAAAACAAAAATAGTTATGTACAAAAACTTAGAAATTTTGTAGTGTAAGGGCTTGTATACGTGAAGAAAAAAAAAAAAAACAAATTAGATCTGGTTTTTTGTGTAGGTTAGGAATAGCTGGAGAGCTTTGTACGTGTGAGGTTTCTTAGGGTTATTAGTCTAGAGATTGTTAGTTCCCGAATGGAATAGAATTCATCTACTTATATAATAAAAATTTAGGTTAACTAAAATGGAAAATATAATTTGCAATAAAAATTTTATTAAGATGAAAATCAAGGATTAATTTGCTTTGATTCTTTCTAGAAATAGAATGATCAAATCAGAAGATGCAATAAAATTAATTTGTTAGAAAAGCTAAATAAAAACCTACCTAATATAATTTTTTTTTAATTTTTGGACTAAAAGTGAATAAAAATGGCAAAAAGTGGAAAATAAATATTTTTTTTAAAATGCTTAATTAAATAATACGAAAATTAAAAAGTTAAATGATAAAAAATACGATTTTTTGATGTTTTATGATTTTTTGAATAAATGTAAAAATAAAGTGAAAGAAATAAAGTTAGAAAAAAAGTAAAAAATGTTAGAAGTAGGATTTGAACCCGGAACCTTGCACCCGCTAACTTTACACTCTTACCAAATGCGCCATTACTTTGATTCGTAATAATATGGCATTCGCAAATGTATGAGGGCAAATTTTGGGGTATGACATGGGGTCTTGAGGTCATGTCCCAAGTCATTAGGTTAAATCCTAAGCAAAAGTCAGGAGTATGCTATCTTTAGTCAAAACCCTAATCTGGTTGATTCAGGGCCTCTGGGTTTGTTGAAATGAATCTTTGAGGACCAAATGTTGATTGTTGATGAAGATAATTCATTTGAGATGAAGGGAGAACAAAACCCTAGTTGATTTTGATTTTTACTGGTGAGTGATTTCTTGATTAATCCCTGCTGAGTCACAAGTAGCAAACACAAGCTATGCAATTTGTTATAGATGCAAATGATGTATATGCAATGATATGAGGTGGTATCTTAGGTCAAAAATTGGGGTATGACAGTAGCAGAGGTATGGATTTGGAAGCTTGGTTCATGGAAAGAAGTTGGTGCCTTGC
This sequence comes from Vicia villosa, assembly GCF_029867415.1. Classification (NCBI taxonomy): domain Eukaryota; kingdom Viridiplantae; phylum Streptophyta; class Magnoliopsida; order Fabales; family Fabaceae; genus Vicia; species Vicia villosa. The sequence goes on from NC_081180.1 coordinate 180,485,176, forward strand.
AATCTCATAGTTTAAAAGTAACACTGATGGAATTCTCACATTTTGGCCTTGAAACTGTTGAAGTAACATCCTCAAAGAACTATTCTAATGGGACAGTATCTGAGTACAAGAGTGGTCACTCGATAACTACAACTAAAACATTTTCAAATATCATTTTCATTATGTCCAATTTACCACATTTCATGGGGGTTGAGCTCAAGAAATTTTGTCTGAACTTTGCAAATCTGCTACTTGAAGGATAGAAAAACACTTAGAAAGGGGGGGTTTGAATAAGTGTAGTCTAAAAACTTGAACGATAAAAACAAATTGCACAGTTATTTTTATCCTGGTACGTTGTTAACTAAACTACTCCAGTCCACCTCCACGGAGTGATTTACCTCTCCTGAGGATTTAATCCACTAATCGCAACAAATTACAATGGTTTTCCACTTAGCCCACGACTAAGTCTTCTAGAATATCCTGATCACAACCTGATCACTCTAGGAACAAATGCTTAGACACAGGCTAAGACTTTCTTAGAGTATCCTGACCACCACGTGATCACTCTAATTACAACTGCTTAGACACAAGCTAAGACTTCCTAGAGTATCCTGATCAACACTTGATCACTCTAGTTACTTACAAATTAATGTAATCAATTCTAAGAGTATTACAATGCTTCTGAAAAGCTTTAATCACAACAGTGATATTTCTCTTAACGTTTAAGCTTAATCTCACTAATATATTACAACAGCAATGTAATGAGCTTTGATGAAGATGAAGTTTCTGAGCTTTGATTTGAACAGCGTTTCAGCAAGTTTGTATTCAGAATTCGCAGAATCGGTAACCTTGCTTCTCATCAGAACTTCATATTTATAGGCACTTGAGAAGATGACCGTTGGGAGCATTTAATGCTTTGTGTGTTCCGTACAGCATTGCATTTAATGTTTCACGCTTTTGTCAACTACCTTGAGCTTGCAGTTTGCCTTGCCATGAAGGAACGAAACTCAACACTGATTGCATCTTGCATGCCCAAACGAGAAGCCAGCATGGCTTGATTCTGTTGAAGAGTTTCCAAGGTCTCCATCAGAACTGAAGGTTCATCAGACGAAGAAGCACCATAACTTCTACCAACAGGGACAGCGATCTCAGCAGGACGATCTTCTGGAAGGTTTCCAGTTTGTGCATCTTCCATCTCAGCATCTGAGTCTGACTCAGAAGCAGCCTCGGCATATTCTGGTTCAGGCAGCTCAGAAGTTCCAACTTCCAGTGCTTGAAGAATGGCTGCAGGGTTTGTTGGAGGGGTTGGACCAGCAACTTCTGCCGGATAAACCACTTCTGGAAAAACCATGTGAGGAGCACTTTCAGAAGGGTTCATTCTGAACCAATTGAACAACCACTGAAAATCTCCAGTCAGCACAGGATACCATGGTCTCCAAACCACTATGTCTCTGCAGGGATTCTCTTCTTCCATCTCATCTGCAGGTATCCTCTCTTCAAGAACTCTTTTGTTCCTGATGAGATGGTGATAGCTGCTTTCACCCACTTCCAAACGAAGACCACGAACACCAGGTGCTTCAGTCATGATCCTCCTCTGAATGTCCGTAGTTCTAACCAGAAAATCTTGACGAAAGGCATCCCAGAGGTTGCATGTAGCATACTCATCCAGATGGTTAAGGTGAGCAGCACCCAGAATCTCCAACCAGCTATTTACATCAGAATGTAAAAGCTCTAGAAATGATTGAGTGGTAGGTGTTGGAGGGTTGACAGTGAAGAAACACAAAGCTGTAGGGGTTAGGTGTTCTGGTGGGAAAAGGGTGAGAGAGAGATGAGGAGATATCTGTGGGATGGGTTGAAGGAGAGGAGATATCAGATGGTGAAGAAGGTGGTTCCTGAGAAAGGAGTGAAGATGAAGAGGTGGTGGATGTCTGTGAAGAGGAAGGTGATTGAGGGATACCATCAAGAGGTTTAAACACACGTCTAGAATAGTTTCCAGACATCATAGCTTCAAATGGGTTCACCTTTAGAGGATCGTAGGTAACCCTTACCCTTTTTGGTTTGTTTTCTGGTTCAGCGGTTGCTTTTCTCTTTTGTTTACGATCAGATTCTTGATTTGAAGAGCTTGAAGAAGGATTCATGATGATGTTGCAGATAGTGAAAACCGCTAGGGTTTATGATATGAATGCAAAGAGAGATAGAAAGAGCGAAAAGAAACTGAATGCAGAGAGAGAAATATAAGAGGGAAAAAGAAACGTCTGAGGAATATAAAAGAAAAGAAATAAAAAGAAATGATGGATAGCATTTAATGTTACGTGACGTGAGGAGAGATAATAATGACAAAAGAAGTGATTAGCATAGTTACCTAAGTAAGCGTCCCCTTAACTGCACGCACGCTTGTCCAGAAATAGTGAACACGGGTTTACCATATGGATAGCCAGTTACAACTGTTTTGCTTTTAAAGAGATTCTGAGTCAACTTAGACAATGAAATGTTAGTAATAACAATTACTACTTATAATTGATTATAATGAGAACTTCTTATAAAAGACTAATCCATTCTCATTTCAGAAGATACTCATACATAAGATCTTCTCATCTTCTCATTCTGGGCATAAATCCATATTGATATTCTTCAGAATGAACTTAAACCTATCTTCAGCAAGGGGTTTTGTAAAGATATCAGCCCATTGATGGTCTGTATCCACAAAGTTTAAAGATATAACACCCTTCTGAACATAGTCCCTTATGAAATGATGATTAATCTCAATATGTTTAGCTTTTGAATGTAAAATAGGATTCTAACCTGGCCACTGGTGCAAAGGTTTCTGTGTAGTCAATCCCTTCTTGCTGACTATAACCTTAAGCAACCAGTCTGGCTTTGTTTCTTACCACTTCTCCCTTCTCGCTTAGCTTGTTTCTGAACACCCACTTAGTGCCGATGATGTTAAATCCTTTTGGTCTAGGAACCAAGTCCCATACGTCATTCCTTGTAAACTGATTTAGTTCTTCTTGCATGGCAATTATCCAGTCAGGATCTTCTAGAGCTTGGTCAACAGAAGTTAGCTCGATCAAAGAAACAAGACCTAATTGACATTTTGCATTGTTCTTAAGGAATGCCCTTGTCCTGATGGGATCATCTTTCTTCCCAAGGATCACATCTTCTGAATGAGTTGAAGCAAGTCTAGGTGATCTTCTGACTGTTGTCTCTTCAGAAATCTTGAGATTCTCTAAAGATGCAGCAACTTGATCTTCTGATCCATTGCTTCTGAGACTATCAGCTTATGCAGCTTTGCTTCTTGGTTCTACTGCTTCTGATATATCAATATCAAAATCTGCAAAATTCTCAAACTGCTTTGGTTTTTCAAGACCAGGCTTATCATCAAACCTGATATTGATTGATTCTTCTACAATCAATGTTTCAGTATTGTATACTCTGTAGCCTTTAGAGCGTTCAGAATATCCAAGAAGGAAACACTTTTGTGCTTTAGAATCAAACTTACCAAGATGATCTTTAGTATTTAGAATAAAACATACACATCCAAAAGGATGAAAATATGAAATGTTGGGCTTTCTGTTCTTCCACAATTCATAAGGAGTCTTATTTATAATAGGTCTGATAGAGATTCTATTCTGAATATAACATGCAGTGTTTATTGCTTTTGCCCAGAAATGCTTAGCCATATTGGTTTCATTGATCATGGTTCTGGCCATTTCTTGTAGAGTCCTATTCTTTCGTTCTACAACTCCATTTTGTTGTGGAGTTCTGGGACAAGAGAAATCATGGGCAATACCATTTTCTTTGAAGAACTCCTCAAAGAATCTGTTCTTAAATTCGCCACCATGATCACTTCTAACCTTTATGATTTTACACTCTTTCTCAGATTGGATCTGAGTGCAGAATTCAAAGAACACTGAATGAGACTCATCCTTGTGTTTCAAGAACTTTACCCATGTCCAGCGGCTATAATCATCAACGATGACTAATCCATATTTCTTCCCTCTGACAGATGCTATTTTGACTGGGCCAAACAGATCAATGTGCAAGAGTTCTAATGGCCTTGAGGAAGAGACAACATTCTTAGACTTGAATGCAGGTTTGGAGAACTTGCCCTTCTGACATGCTTCACAAAGAGCGTCTGATTTGTATTTCAGATTTGGGAGTTCTCTGACCAGATTTAGTTTGTTAATCTGAGAAATCTTTCTCAAACTAGCATGTCCTAATCTTCTATGCCAGACCCATTGCTCTTCAGAAACAGACATAGGACAAGTCACCTTCTGCTTCTCAAGATCAAAAAGATCAGTCTTATAAACGTTGTTCTTTCTCTTGCCTGTAAATAGGATAGAGCCATCCTTCTGACTTACAGCCTTGCAAGACTTTTGATTGAAGATTATATCATAACCATTGTCACTTAATTGACTTATGGATAATAAGTTATGCTTTAATCCTTCTACAAGAAGTACATTAGTTATGGAAGGAGATTTACCAAGACTTACGGTTCCAGAGCCAATGATTTTGCCCTTCTGATCTCCTCCAAACTTGACTTCTCCACCTGGTTTAAGCACCAGGTCTGGGAATGTAGACCTTCTTCCCGTCATGTGTCGCGAGCACCCGGAGTCCAGGTACCATGACATTTTGCTTTTTGTCTTCTTTGCTGCCAAGGATATCTGCAACAGAAATTATCTTCTCCTTAGGTACCCACAATTTCTTGGGTCCTTTCTTGTTAGTTCTCCTCAAGTTCTGATTGAAATTGGGTTTAGCAAAATATTTAACAGGAGGAACAGCATGATATTCTTTAGGTTTGTCAGCATGATATTTCTTAGGATGTGTCACATGCTTCTTGGTGTGAACAGTGTTAAACTTTTGTGCATGTGAAGTGAGCCTAATATCATGAGCATGGCCATATTTGAACTGATCATACAATGGCTTGTATGTGATCTTCAGATCATCAACAGGTTCAAATTTATGTGAGGTATCACCCTCATAGCCAAAACCAAACCTTCTGTTTCCAGAAACACCATATATGATAGAAGCAAGATGACTTCTGCCAATACTTCTAGATAAGAACTTTCTGAAGCTCGAGTCATATTCTTTTAGAATATGATTCATGCTAGGAATGGATTTTTCTGTTTCAGAAGGATATCCACTATCTTTGGATAGATTTAAAACTTTTTCCTTCAGTTCAGAGTTTTCCACTTCCAGCTTCTTAGTTTCAAATTCAAACTGCTTCTTCAGCTTTTTGTATTTGATACTAAGATGAGCCTTGAGATCCAGAAGTTCTGTTAAACTGGAAACTAACTCTTCTCTAGATAGTTCAGAAAATACCTCTTCAGAATCTGATTCTGATGTAGATTCTGATCCATCATCTTTTGTAGCCATCAGCGCGAAGTTGGCTTGTTCTCCTTCAGAGTCTGATTCTGATTCTGATTCAGAATCATCCCATGTTGCCATAAGACCTTTCTTCTTATGAAACTTCTTTTTGGGATTCTCCTTCTGAACTTTTAGACACTAGTTCTTGTAATGTCCAGGCTCATTGCACTCATAGCAGACAACCTTTTTCTTGTCAGATCTTCTGTCACCAGAAGATTCTCCACGTTCAAATCTCTTTGAACTTCTGAAGCCTCTGAACTTCCTTTGCTTTCTCTTCCAGAGTTGGTTTACCCTTCTAGAGATCATGGACAGTTCATCTTCTTCTTCAGATTCTGATTCTTCAGGATCTTCTTCTCTAGCCTGAAAAGCGTTAGTGCATTTTTTAACATTAGATTTTAATGCAATAGACTTACCTTTCTTCTGAGGCTCGTTTGCATCCAGCTCTATTTCATGGCTTCTCAAGGCACTGATAAGCTCTTCCAAAGAAACTTCATTCAGATTTTTGGCAATCTTGAATGCTGTCACCATTGGACCCCATCTTCTGGGTAAGCTTCTGATGATCTTCTTTACATGGTCAGCCTTGGTGTAGCCTTTGTCCAGAACTCTTAATCCAGCAGTTACAGTTTGAAATCTTGAAAACATCTTTTCAATGTCTTCATCATCCTCCATCTTGAAGGCTTCATACTTCTGGATTAGTGCAAGAGCTTTAGTCTCCTTGACTTGAGCATTTCCCTCATGGGTCATTTTCAATGACTCATATATATCATAGGCAGTTTCCCTGTTAGATATCTTCTCATACTCAGCATGAGAGATAGCATTCAGCAAAACAGTCCTACATTTATGATGATTCTTGAAAAGCTTCTTCTAATCCTCATCCATTTCTTGCCTGGTAAGCCTTACGCCACTAGCTTTCACTGGATGTTTGTAACCATCCATCATAAGATCCCAAAGTTCACCATCTAGACCAAGAAAGTAACTTTCCAGTTTGTCTTTCCAGTATTCAAAGTTTTCACCATCAAATACTGGTGGTCTAGTGTAACCATTGTTACCATTTCCATTGTACTGCTCAGTGAAGCCAGATGTAGATGTGAGTTCTTCACCAGCCATCTTTTACTGAAGCGTTTTTCTCTTCCTGAATCTTTTCTAAACACGGTTAAGTGCTTGCACCTTAGAACTGGCGCTCTGATGCCAATTGAAGGATAGAAAAACACTTAGAATGGGGGGGGGGGGGTGAATAAGTGTAGTCTAAAAACTTGAACGATAAAAACAAATTGCACAATTAAGACTTCTAGAGTATCCTGATCACAACCTGATCACTCTAGGAACAAATGCTTAGACACAAGCTAAGACTTTCTTAGAGTATCCTGACCACCACGTGATCACTCTAATTACAACTGCTTAGACACAAGCTAAGACTTCCTAGAGTATCCTGATCAACACTTGATCACTCTAGTTACTTACAAATTAATGTAATCAATTCTAAGAGTATTACAATGCTTCTGAAAAGCTTTAATCACAACAGTGATATTTCTCTTAACGTTTAAGCTTAATCTCACTAATATATTACAACAGCAATGTAGTGAGCTTTGATGAAGATGAAGTTTCTGAGCTTTGATTTGAACAGCGTTTCAGCAAGTTTGTATTCAGAATTCACATAATCGGTAACCTTGCTTCTCATCAGAACTTCATATTTATAGGCACTTGAGAAGATGACCGTTGGGAGCAATTAATGCTTTGCGTGTTCCGTACAACATTGCATTTAATGTTTCACGCTTTTGTCAACTACCTCGAGCCTTGTTCACGCTGTGTCTACTGACGTTGCCTTTAATATCTTCCAACGTTCCTTTTGTCAGTCAGCGTAGCCTGCCACCTGTACTTTCTTCTGATCTGATGTTTGTGTATACAACGTTTGAATATCATCAGAGTCAAACAGCTTGGTGCATAGCATCTTCTTGTCTTCTGACCTTGAAGTGCTTCTGAGCGTGATACCATGAGAACTTCAGTGCTTCTGCTTCTGAACTCAAGTTCTTCTGATGCTTTCATAGACCCATGTTCTGATTCTGCCTTGACCATCTTCTGATGTCTTGCAAGACCATGTTCTGATGTTGCATGCTGAACCTTCTGAGTCAAAGCTTCTGAGCGCTGATTTGTGCATACTCTTTATATATATATATATATATATATATATATATATATATATATATATATATATATATATATATATATATATATTTCCTGAAAAGGAAATTGCAATGTATTAGAGTACCACATTATCTCACACAAAATTCATATCCTTGTTATCATCAAAACTAAGAATATTGATCAGAACAAATCTTGTTCTAACACTACTAACTACAACTCTGGTTTTTGACCCTGGACCACGCCACCCGCGACATTGCCGTGTTGGATATGGCTTGACATTGACGGGAGACACAATGAGCATTACCAATTCAATCTACAGGAACATTGAAGATTTTATTTTGTTCTCTTTTGTTGAAGCTAATTCTAATTGCTCCAAAATTATGCTCTACAACATTGTTATAGTTTCCTCAAAAATGTTAAAGACAACACACCTAAGGTTGTCTTTTGGTGGTTTTAGGAATAAGAATTCAACCAGAGCTAAATTTGTAGAGGAGTTCTTAGCAGGAAAGTTGTTGAGTGTTAGAAACTTCTATGATGAGATTAATTTGCTTAAGGTTTATCCCATTATTGTACTAGATGAGGACAATTGCATACCTGTATACTTGTCAAGTCAAGGCCCTGAGTTCGCACATACTACTATAGCAATATGCCTTGGTATTCCTGAAAATAATATTATAGTAATTACAAAAAGAGGTTTTGTATTGTGCTACATACAATGTTTTGGTTTTCGCATCATCGGTGTTGGAGTAGCATGCTTTGAAGCAGATGCAAGAACAGATGGGGAAGTAGAAAAATATGAGAGTACTCTAACACCTACTGTTTCACAGGAGGGTTCGCTTTTCAAGACACTTGCTAAGTATAATTACTATATTGAGATGGAATGGTTGATAGCTTGGTTTTTGGAGTGTGTTCAGGTACATGGAATGTTGTTGGAATATCTCATGTCGGAAGCTTAATTGTTGATTTGGAAGAGTAGTTGAATCTCAAGATTTTTGCAAATATACATGTTGTTGAATTTCAAGAGATAAGTACCTTTGAAGACCTTAAATGGAGTTGAAGCAAGGGACTTCATTAGCCACAAATCCAAACAGTGTCATAGGAAGGATACTGTCAAAACAAGATGAAGAGTTTTTTTTTTTAAAGAAACAAAGTTTTCAAATTTGATGTGGTTTTTAGAGGTACTGCAAGATAATTTGTATGGTACTTTTGATGATGCTATACTGGAATCTCTCCATCAACTTTATCATTGATACTAATAGTGAAGATGGTTGTTTTTTGTTCAAGAACATAGACCTTTTGCCTTCTTTGTGATTTAGTGAAGCTAACAATATGCCAAAGGTTTAACTTTTTTCTTCCTGTTTTAACAGTATGAGTCTACAACATTGAGGACAATGTTGATTTTCAAGGGGTAGGTAATGATAGGATCATGGAGGTAATTTTAGTATTTAGTATTTAATTTTATTAAGAATTTATATAAGTAATTTTATTGGTATTGTTATTTGGGCCTTTATTAATATTTGGGCTTTGTAGTTTGTTATCCACTACTAACATATATATTGTAGCCTCATTGAGACATTAGAGAATAAAAGAAATCAAAGTTTATTTTTATAATTTTATCTCTATTTCCTTAGTTTATTTTAATGTCTTTCTCTTTTTATTGTTAAACCCTAGATTGATAGTCTTGGTAGGATTAGCTTCCTATTATCCACCTTCAACGAAATCAACACATCATAACAATCTCCGACAGATAGATCGATCCAGGCGACTTCAACGTGACACCACCGATCCAAAGCAATTTCATTAACTGAGAACAACAACTCAGCATATTGGAGTCACTCCGATTGTAAATTCATGGAAGAACAAAGGAAGTTTGGAAAGATGAATAGAAAGCGAGTTTCAACGTTAAAAGAGATGTGGAACAGGGGAGAATTTTGTTTCACATGACAACAGATGTGGGGCGGATCCTTTTGTTGTGATCCTTTTAGGGTTCCATTTGATGCAAGTTATTTGGGCCAGACTTTTCTAAAGCACAGTCTGATTCATTTTTGCACCCTACAGTGTAAACACACCCCTATCCTTTTAGTTTTATAGCCTATTTTGGTTTCTTTTATGTTTTTATAAAAAAAATATTTTGGTTTATTAGTTTTTCTATTGTTATTAAAAAATTAAAAAATATATATGTTAATATTAGTTTTTATATATATATATATATATATATATATATATATATATATATATATATCAAAAATATTCAAAAATTGTTTTAAATTTCTTTTTATGGATTTAATACTTGATGATCCATTTTGGTGAGAGTTTTTGTGATGATTTTTCAATATATCTCTCTTCTTCTACTCCATTCTTCTTTTTCTTTGAATCACAAATTTAGAGGTCTAATTCCTCTTTAAATTCAATGGACTTAGGGCGTTGATAGGATGAAAATCCTAATCCGCAAAATTAAGTGATTGAACTTAAAGATGGAAGGAACCTTTAATGTGATTCCATCTTTTATTTCTTTTTATTTTGGTCGATGAAAATATTCAACATCTTTGGAATTCTTTTGGATTCTAGATGAAGACGAGACCGCTACCTATTTTCTTTTCGTGCGGTATTGCTTTTGGAGAACGATCTACATATCGTTTTCTAGCATGCATTAGCACAAAGATTGTTGACCGGCCTCGTTGTAGGGTGACTTCTACATAAGTCACTTGGCGATCTGCTTAACATAGCGCAACATTTCGTGTCCCGAATAAAAAAGATCAAATATGGAAGAGAATTGTATGCGGTTGATTTAAGACTTATGGAGGTTTATCGTGGAGTCGCTATGATTTTATCAAGCTTCTGATAAATGTCCATTGAATTTAAATCCGAGAACATCCTCCACTCACCATCGATCTTTATTACTAACTTTGATAACATACTCGACAAGTTTCAAGATGGTTATCTTTAACATCTAACAATTGACTTTAATTTCCGCAATTTATTATATTGCTCTTTATATTTTGCTTTATGCTTTAATTTATCATTTCATCATATTTACATTCTGCTATTTTTTCTTTGTCCATTTGGACGTATTGTTTATGTTTCCGCTATTTTATTTTGTCCACTTGGACCATACTTTACTTTTATGATAAAACATTAATAAACAACAAAAATCTAAAAAACACATAAGGCTATATTTCAGACTATTGGTTACTATCCTGAGCATTTTGGAGATTCAGACTTATGGACTTAGGACCTCTAGACCCTTTCTGTTGTTACTCTTCTGTTATTCAGTCTGTCTGGCATTGGATTGTTGTCTATTTGTGTATGCAGGTATTTCCTTGAAAGTCCTTGATGGTTAATTCCAAGGCATTGAGATAAGGATTTTACCCGAAAACAGTCGTTACTCTGCCCGATTTTCGTCAGAATTTTAATGTGCTTAATGCAAAGTGGTGCTAAGATAATAAACTCATATGGATCCCCAAGTGGTAATGTGTTGGTACTGATAAGTCCGAAGGATGGGAAATCTACCTTGACTCTTAATGTTAAGTGTTGGCTTCTTATTTCGGTTAGATCGTTCTTTTCCTTAGCTTTTATTTTTATGCACTAGGTTAGCCTCTTCATCTCCTCCCACTTCTTAGATTTTCAAAATCTTCTCCCTTTTTACAAAAACCTTCTTATGTTTGCAATCTTTTCAAAACCTTTTCTTAAAAATATCTTTTGCCCTTAGTGGCTTTTCTTCAAAAAGATTAAACACGATTAATTGTTGAAACGAGTGGTTATACCCCACGATTTTGAAATTGATTGATATAATGAGATCTTTTCCGCGTGGGAGATCTAGTGGCATACTCGTCGATTTTTATCCGAGTTGGAGCCCTTCTTTCATTTGCGATGCAAAGAACTCGTTTGTTCTCATGCTCAAGATCAATGGCTGCGTATTCTCTCCGACGACGATAAAGTGTTTATTCCTTTTAAAAAAACTGTTTTCCCTTTAAGTGGAACTACATTAGCTCTGACTTCTCCATTGCACCGAGGAGGTATGTAGGCACAAAGCTTAACACTTTGCCGAGCTTATTTTAAAAATCAAACAAACCCTTTTTAGCACACACACACAGATTTTCAAAAAGGTTCCTGTGGAGTACCACAGATATGAGGGGTGCTTAAAACCTTCCCCTCATATAATCAACACCCGAACCTGAGTTCTCTTTTGTTTTAAAAAAACAACTTTGGGATTTACGTTCTTTCCCCTTTTCCTTTGGAAACAATAAAGCGCGGTGGCGATTTCAAACGAAATATTGAGGCGAGTCAATCTTATGGCTTCGATCTCATATTTTCCCCGCTACAAGAAGTATGAAGCTTTCAAGATGGAGGAAGATGAAAATATTGAAGTAATGTTCTCAAGATTCCAAACTCTGACTGCTGGATTAAGAGTGCTAGATAAAGGCTACACCAAAGCTGATCATGTCAAGAAGATCATCAAAAGATTTCTCAGAAGATAGGGTCCTATGGTGACTGCATTCAAGATTGCCACGAACTTGAATGAAGTGTCTCTTGAAGAGCTGATTAGTGCCATGAGGATTCATGAAATAGAGCTGGATGCAAATGAACCTCAGAAGAAAGGTAAGTCAATTGCATTAAAATCTAATAATAAAAAATGCACTAACGCTTTTCTGGCTGAAGAAGAAGATTCTGAAGAGTCAGAATCATAAGAAGAAGAAGAAGATGATGATGAACTTTCCATGATCTCGAGAAGAGTAAATCAACTTTGGAAAAGCAAACAAAGAAGGTTCGAGAACTTCAAAAGGCCTGAAAGAGGAGAATCTTCTGGACATAGAAGATCTGACAAGAAGAAGGTGACGTGCTATGAATGCAAGGAACCTGGACATTACAAGAATGAGTGCCCAAAGCTTCAGAGGGAAAAGCCCAAGAAAAAGTTTGAAAAGAAAAAGGTCTTATGGCTACATGGGATGACTCAGATTCTTCTGATCAAGAGTCAGACTCTGAAGATGAGCAGGCAAACATTGCGCTAATGGCTACTCTTGATGATGAATCAGAATCTACATCAGACTCAGACTCTGAAGAGGTATTTTCTGAACTTTCTAGAGATGAGCTAGTTTCTAGCTTAACTGAAATTCTGGAAATCAAGGCTAAACATGGTATCAAATACAAAAAGCTGAGAAAGCTCTTTGCATTTGAAACTAAGAAGCTTGAAATAGAAAATGCTAAACTTAAAGAAAAGGTTTAAAACTATCTAAAGATGTTAAGTCATCTTCTTGTTCAGAAAAGTCTATTCCAAGTGTGAACAATATTCTTAAGGAATATGACTTGAGTTTCAGGAAGTTTCTATCTAGAGGTATTGGCAGAAGTCAACTTGCCTCTATGATATATGGAGTTAGTGGAAACAAGAGAATTAGCATAGGCTATAAGGGTGAAACCCCATATAAACTTGAATCGGTTGATGAGATGAAAATCACATATAAACCTCTGTATAATCGATTCAAGTTTGGTCATTCTCATGATATAAATCTCACATCTAAATCTAAGAGTTTTCATTTAACACACACCAAGAAGTATGTTGCACATCCTAGAAAATATCACGCTATTTAGAATAGGGAATATCATGTTGTACCTCTTTTTAATCTTCATGCTAACCCTCAGTTCAATCAGAACTTGAGGAGAACTAACCCAAGAGGACCCAAGAAACTATGGGTACCTAAGGAAGAGATTATTCTTGTTGCATATATCCTTGGCAGCCAAAAAGACAAAGGAAAACATGTCATGGTACCTGGACTCTGGGTGCTCGCGACACATTACAGGAAAAAGTTATATGCTCCAAGACCTGGAGCTTAAATCTGCTGGTGAAGTCAAGTTGGGAGGGAACAAAAAAGGCAAGATCATTGGTTCTGGAATCATTTGTACTGGTAACTCTCCCTCTATAACTAATGTACTTTTAGTAGATAGATTAGCTCATAACTTATTGTCCATAAGTCAATTAAGTGACAATGGTTATGACATTATCTTCAATCAAAAGTCCTGCAAAGCTATTAGTCAGAAGGATGGCTCTATCCTATTTACAGGAAAAAGAAAGAACAACATTTACAGGATTGATCTTCAAGATCTTAAGAATCAGAAGGTTACTTGCCTTATGTCTGTTAATGAAGAGTAACGGGTCTGGCACGGAAGATTAGGTCATGCTAGTTTGAGAAATATTTCTACGATTAACAAACTTAATCTAGTGAGAGGACTCCCTAATCTGAAATATAAATCAGATGCTCTTTGCGAAGCATGTCAGAAAGGGAAGTTTTCAAAACCTGCATTCAAATCTAAGAATGTTATCTCTTCCTCTAGGCCGCTAGAACTTCTGCACATTGATATGTTTTTCCCTGTCAAAATAGCATCTGTCAGAGGGAAGAAATATGGATTAGTCATTGTAGACGACTACAGCAGATGGACGTGGGTAAAGTTCTTGAGACACAAGTATGAGTCACATACTATGTTATTTGACTTATGCACTCAAATTTAATCTAAGAAGGAATGCAAAATCATAAAGGTCAGAAGTGATCATGGTGGAGAATTTGAGAACAGATTCTTTGAGATTTATTTCAAAGAAAATGGTATTGCCCATGATTTCTCTTGCCCTAGAACTCCACAGCAAAATGGAGTTGTAGAGAGAAAGAATAGGACTCTATAATAAATGGTCAGAACCATGATCAGCGAAACCAATATGGATAAGCATTTTTGGGAAAAAGCAATTAATATTGCATGTTATATTTAGAATAGAATCTTTATAAGCCCTATTCTAAATAAGGCTCCTTATGAATTTTGGAAGAACAGAAAGCCCAACATTTCTTATTTCCATTCATTTGGATGTTTATGCTATATTCTGAACACTAAAGATCATCTGCATAAGTTTGATTCTATGGTTCAGAAGTGTTTTCTACTTGGATATTCTGAACGCTCAAAAGGCTACAGAGTATACAATTCTAAAACTCTTGTAGTTGAAGAATCAATCAATGTTATATTTGATGATAAGCTTGGTCTTGAAAAGCCAAAGCAGTTTGAGAATTTTGCAGATATTGAAATCTCTAACTCAGATCATGAAGAACCCAGAAGCAAAGGTTTAGAAGATCAAGTTGTTGCCTCTTTGGAGAATCTTAAAATATCTGAAGAGCCAACACCCAGAAGATCTTCTAGACTCAACTCTACTCATCCAAAAGATGTTATCATAGGAAAGAAGGATGATTCTATCAGAACAAGAGCATTCCTTAAGAACAATGCAGAATGTCAACTTGGTTTAGTATCTCTGATCTAGCCAACTTCTGTTGATCAAGCTCTCGAGGATGCTGAATGGATAATTGCCATGCAAGAAGAACTTAATCAGTTTACAAGGAATGATGTTTGGGATCTCGTTCCAAGACCAAAAGGATTTAACATCATTGGAACTAAGTGGGTCTTCAGAAACAAGCTAAGTGAAAAGGGAGAAGTTGTAAGAAACAAAGCCAGACTGGTTGCTCAGGGCTATAGTCAGCAAGAAGGCATTGACTATACAGAAACCTTTGCACTAGTGGCCAGGTTAGAATCTATTCGTCTTCTAATTTCTTTTGCCACTCAGCATAACATCATTCTGTATCAGATGGATGTTAAGAGTGCCTTCTTAAATGGTTATATAGATGAGGAAGTATATGTCCACCAACCTTCTGGTTTTGAAGAATCTAAGTCTCCAGAACATGTTTTCAAATTAAAGAAATCATTATATGGCATGAAGCAAGCTCATTGAGCTTGGTATGAAAGATTAAGTTCTTTCCTTCTGGATAATGGTTTCACTAGAGGACAAGTGGATACAACTCTCTTCTGTAAAACTTTTAAAAAGGATATTTTAATTTGCCAAATTTATGTTGATGATATCATATTTCGAACATCTAATGCTGCACTTGGAAAGGATTTTGCTAAGTCTATGCAGGCTGAGTTTGAAATGAGCATGATGGGAGAACTCAAGTATTTCCTTGGGATCCAGATCAATCAAACTTCTGAAGGAACTTATGTTCATCAGACCAAGTATGTGAAAGAACTTCTGAAGGAGTTTAATCTTTCAAAAAGCAAAGAAGCAAAGACTCCCATGCATCCAACGTGTGTTTTAGGTAAGGATGAGGTAAGTAAGAAGGTAGAACAAAAGCTCCACAGAGATACGATTGGATATCTTCTATATCTTACTGCTTCTAGACCTGATATTCTATTCAGTGTATGTCTGTGTGCTAGTTTCCAATCAGATCCTAGAGAATCTCACTTAACAACTGTTAAGAGAATTTTGAGGTATCTGAAAGGTACTACTAATGTTGGTTTATTCTACAGAAGATCTGAAGATTACAACCTAGTAGGATTTTGTGATGTTGATTATGCTGGAGATAGAGTTGAAAGGAAAAGTACTTCTGGAAGCTGTTAGTTTCCGGGAAGTCATCTGATCTCTTGGTACAACAAGAAGCAAGCCACAATTGCCCTCTCTACAACATAAGCAGAATATGTTGATGCTGCTGGATGTAATACACAGATGCTCTGGATGAAGAATCAGCTAGAAGATTATCAGATATATAAGAGTAACATTACTATCTTCTATGATAATACTTCTGCTATATGTTTATCTAAAAATCCTATCTTACATTCCAAATCTAAACATATTAAGATCAAACATCACTTCATTAGGGACTATGTTCAAAAGGGTGTTCTTTCTTTAAAACTTTGTGGATACAGAACATCAGTGGGCTGATATCTTCACAAAACCCCTTGTTGAAGATAGGTTTAAGTTCATCCTGAAGAACATCAGTATGGATTTATGCCCAGAATGAAAGGATGAGAAGATCTGATATATGGATTAGATTTGAAATGATTATTTATTCTCTTATCAGAAGTTCTGAACCTGTTTATCAATTAGATATTCTAATTCTATTATTACTAACGTTTCATATGTCTAAGTTGATTCAAAATTTCTTTTAAAGCAAAACAACTATCACCAGCTATTCTAGATGATGAACACGTGTTCACTCTGAAGGGACAGGCATGCGTGCAGTAGATGAGACGCTGCCCTAGGTAACTGTGCAAATCATTTCAAATATCACGTTTTCTCCTAACGTCATTCAACATTAAATGCTAATTGATTCATTGTCTGTAATCTTTGTCATTCAGAATCATATTGCATATCATTTCAAATTTGTTCCTATATAAACACATCTCTATATCATTTCATCTCTTTCCATTCATCTTCATTGTTCATTCTTTGTGCATCTTCGTCTCTTTCTATCTCTTTGCATAAACCATAGTTACGAAACCCAGTAATCTCAGTTGTGAATCAATCGCTTCTTCATCAAATGTTCAACGCAAGGTTCAGTCTACAAAAGAAGAAAAACAAAAGTAATCTACAAATACTCCATTGAAGACTTGTTTGATTCCTTATGAAGAACTAGAAGTGCTCTGTGAAACTATGGTGGATTTTGAAAACCTTCTCGCTCATGATTTCAAAATCAAAACTGGAATGTTGGTTTAAGCATGGTCAAACTTCTTTGAACGCTTGGTTGGACCAGTTTACCCTACTTTGGTTAAGGAATTCTGGACTCATACCACTGTTACTCCAACTGCTATCATCTCTTTTGTGTTAGGTCGTGAAGTAGTTATTTCAGAAAAACTGATAAGGAAGTTGTACAGTCTTTATGGTATAGGTGGAATCACAGGTGCTATCCCTGGTAGAATTGATTGGGATAAGGTTGATCCAGAGTTGTTTTCTTCTGGAAAAAGCTCTCTTTACACCATAGATTTGAAGCCTTCATATAGAGTTTGGGAAAAGATCATTCTAGGATCTTTATAGCACAGGAAATCAACTAACTCTGCAACCTACATCAATCAAGATCAGAAGTTCACCTTGTTCTGCATTGGCAAAGGTATGAGAGTCAATCTACCTCATATTCTGTTTCAGCATCTGAAGGCTAATGTTGAAGAATCAAGGGACGAAGAACGTCTGAAAAATCCCAAGCTTAAGAAGAATACCATTCCTTTTGGAAGAATGATATCAGATATTCTGACTGAGAGTGGTCTGTTAGATACTCTAAGAGCAGCTGACTCTTCTCAACATCTTACTGCTATTCGTGGGAGTATTTTGTCTGCCCAGTTCTTGAGAAGAATGCAGTTGATTGAGAAGGTGACTACTCCTCCAAAGGTGTTTCCAGATATTTTGACCAGAAGAACACCTGTTGCTGGTTTCTATCATATGTACAAGGCAGAATTATCAAAATCAGTCAAACGTTATCTTAAATCTTGTGTTAGAGCTCAAACAACTCTTGATCCTGCTTGGATACGTGGAATAACTCTTCCTTCTT
Source organism: Vicia villosa (assembly GCF_029867415.1). Classification (NCBI taxonomy): domain Eukaryota; kingdom Viridiplantae; phylum Streptophyta; class Magnoliopsida; order Fabales; family Fabaceae; genus Vicia; species Vicia villosa. The sequence continues at coordinate 180,503,004 of NC_081180.1, forward strand.
TGGATGAGTTAAGGAAAAAGGATAAGAAGAAGAAACAGAAGAAGTTGAAGAGAAAGGTCACAGAAGAAGGTCCTGATGATAAGAAATCCAAGAAGCAGAAGAAACCTTCAAGTATTGTAATCTCTAACTCTGTACCTGTTACTAATTCTGAACGTGTATCAACAGAGTCTCAAAATACCTAGAACTTCTGAATAGCTTCAAAAGCTCATAGGAGATATAGACAATGCAGATTCCTCTAGCTTGTAGTCTACTTTTGACTTTCCCCCTCAGAAAAGGCCACCTCCTTCTGACCTTCCATCCTCTTCCACCACCACTAAAAGAAACCGTCCACTTCATTCTGAACCAATTCTTGACTCCCAACCTATAAATGCTGTCTTTCCACAAATTCCATCTGAAAACATTTTCTCAACCTCCTCCATTCATTCTTCTATCTCTCCCTTAAATGACCCTTCAACCACCTCCACAGCAGATTCTTCATCCTCTCTTTTCTCTTCTACCACCTCGGTTCTGTTTTCTAGAGAACCTGCACCATACTTTGTTCTTAACCCAGATTCCCTTATCACCCATTTCCGAAGAAATCCTCCTGAACCCTCTGTTTATATGCATTATGAATTGCTTAAGTATTAGTTACAGACAGGTTTAGATGCTTTAAAGGTAGCTCATGAATCCAAGATGGATCATGTAGCTGCTGGGAAGCTCTGGAGAGCTTTCAGAAGAGAGATTTAGTCTGATTTTCTGGATCTTCGGAAAGAGTGTCTAGCTGTTACTCCTGGTCCTTCTGGCTATCGTTTGGAGTATGATGATGGAAGATACTACCATCCCATCACTAGCTGGAAGCCTCTTGAGGAAAAGGAGTTCGTAGATGAGCTTGCAAAAGAAGAGAATCCCCTGGCAATTGTTGTATGGGAGCCACATTCATACAAGGTTCTGACTGGAGACTTTCAGTTCATATTCAACTGGCTTAGGGAGCATCCCTCTGATAAAGCACCAAATATGGTATATCCAGAAATTGAATACCCTCCAGAACCTGTGACTCCAACACCTCCAGAAAACATAGCTGCAATCCTTGAAGGCTCAGAACACCCTGTTACTGAAGTTCCCGTTGAGGAAAATAAAGGAGATATTCTTATGGTTGAAGCTGATGCTGCAAACAATCCTCCTGCTATGGACAACAGCTTTGATGCTACTTTTGCTGGTCCTTCTGTGTTGAAAAAACACTTTGAATGAGCTCCAACAGAATCAAGCTACCTTGGCTCTTCGTTTGGACAAGCAAGCGAATACGAATGCCGAGTTCAGATCCTTCATGCAGGATCAGAAGTAAGCAACAAGGAAGCAAGTTGAAGACACTGCTGATATTAAGAACCTTTTGGGAGTCTTAGCTTCTAGGCTTATCAAGTCATAGTCTGTATTTGTGTCTTAGTTTGTTTTCTTTGTTGTTTCCATCTGCTTGAATTGCATCTTCTTGAATTGCATTTGTTTTCTTTTGTATTGCTTATCTTTTGATGATTAATCAATTACAAATTATCCGTTCTTTATTCACTCTGTTTGTTTTCTTCACTCAGTTGCTAGGATTAAGTCTCAACATTTCCTAACATTATTTGCAAGTTCTTCTGTCTTTGATAGGTTTTGTAGGAATGTGATATTTTGGAAAAGCTCAAAGTAAGAAGCAAAAACATGAGGAAAGGCAATTCTAAAGCTCTTGAAGATTTGAATCAAGCTGAGTGCTCTGAAGTTTCAAATCCAGAAGCGAGAAATGTTGAGATCAGAAGCAAGAAGAATGCTATGATACAATCAAGTATGCTCTGATACAATTGATTGTATGCTTTGATTCAATTGATTACGAAGAGAAATTCAAAGTTCTGCAGCTATCCAATGGAAGCTCTGAATGTTCTAAAGTTCTATTCAAAGTGAAAGTCTCAACTGAAATGGAAAAATACTCAGGGAAGTCTTTTACTTATAAATTCTTCTAGTATTAATTTCAGGGGGAGATTGTTAATCTCAAAGGGGGACATATTCACACACTCTGATTATATGCTTTTGCTATATCTGTGTAATTGTCTTTGTTCATCTGATATTCTGGATACAAATTCATATCAATTATATATGTTTTTGTCATCATCAAAAAGGGGGAGATTGTTAGAACAAGATTTGTTTTGATCAATATTCTGTTTTAATGATAACATTATATATGAATTTTTTAAAAGATAATGTGGTACTCTAATCCTTTGCATTTTCCATTTCAGGAAATATATAAAGAGTATGCACAAATCAGCGCTCAGAAGCAACTGACTCTGGAAGTTCTGGATGACTTCATCAGAACATGCTCTGGCAAGACATCAGAAGATGGTCAAGCAGAATCAGAACATGAACTAAAAGCATCAGAAGAACGAAGTCAAAAGTAGAAGCATTGAAGTTCTGAATGGTATCGCGCTCAAGCTCTTCAAAGTCAGAAGACAAGAAGATGCTCTACACCAAGCTGATTGACCCTGATATTCAAATGTTGTTGTATACAACATCTGAGTCCAGAAACAAGTATAAGATGAAAGGCTGAAACGTCTAATCTCTGACTGACAAAAGGAACGTTTGAAGCTACAAAAGGCAAAGTCAGTAAAAACAGGAAAAGCAAGGCTCGAGGTAGTTGACAAAAGTGTGAAACATTAAATGCAGAGTTGTACTATTCACGCAAAGCATTAAATTCTCCCAACAGTCATTTCCTCTCAGCGCCTATAAATAGAAGTTCTGATCAGAAGCAGCAGTAGAGAACACTTGTGCAAAATACTGAAACACTGTCAAAATCAAAACTCACGAACTTCATCTTCAACCTCACAAACTCTTGTAATATTTAGTAAGTGTTAAGCTTAGAACTTAAGAGATATATCATAGTTGTGATTACAACTTTATTAGAAGCAATCTAAACTCTTACATTATTTTACATTATTTGTAAAAGGTTCCTAGAGTGATCAAGTTGTGATCTGTAGACTCTAGAAGACTTAGAAGTTTTCTAAGTGGATAACCATTGTAATCAGTTTGATTAGTGGATTAAATCCTCAGTTAAGGTAAATCACTCTAAGGGGGTGGACTGGAGTAGTTTCGTTAACAACGAACTAGGATAAAAATAATTGTGTTCATTGTTTTTATCTTACAAGTTTTTGAAGTCACACTTATTCAACCCCCCCTTTCTAAGTGTTTTTATATCCTTCATCCCAAGCATGCTTAAAGCATTGTACCTCACCATTGGAACCATAACTTCAAGCTTACTTCACCATGAAGCAAAGTTTGATATCTTTCACATGTGAACCCCTTTTGTTCTGATTTTTTCACCCACAAACCCTAATTTTAACCTATAAATAGAGGGCATTGCTCAGTGCATCAAACACACCTAAATTCTCCAAGTCACTACCCAACTTGAAATTCTTCCTTTTATGTAATTTGCATTTTGAGAGAAATTTTAAGTTCCATAAGTTCTGAGTGTCAGACAACCTTCCAAATAGCTTCTATACATCATTTAGAAGCTGTTCATCATAATCACCATCCTCAAAATCACCTCAAACCAAAAAAACACCATTAAACCTCCATTAAAGGTCATCCTTAAGCCTTAAACTGGAATTTTTCATTTGGCTCGAGCATTTCTTGGATTTTCACCACAAATACCTTCGATATCACATATAGAAGCTATCCAAACACTTAATCCATTTCTATAACACTTGGAACCAAGAGTTCCATCCATAACTTTTTGTTTGGTAGGTACTATCAGGTTCTGAGTTCCAGGCTTGTTCAAGCTCAAGTAAGCTTCCATTTAGCTTCACTGAGGCACAAGGAAGCTATCCAAATCACTAACACACTTTTGTAACACCTCTAAGCAAGGGTTCGATCTCCATTTTCAGAGGTAAAAATTCAAACTTTGAATTCATAGATATAGGTACCATTTTCAATAAAATTTGATATCATTCTGCTCAACATGATGTAGGAAATAAAAGCCCTAAGGTTTTAGGGGTTGATTGTACATATTCATCATTTAATTTTAGTTTGAAGTTTTAGGGTTCTTGACAGTTTTCCAGAAATTCATGAGTTTCAGTTTGAATAAATTTATGAAAGTCATATGGTTGAATTCGTCTTGAAAAATCACATAAGATGCACCTTTGCATTTTCAAAAATGATCCAGATTTGAGCAAATTCGAAAATCCAGATTTTTGTGTCTCAAGGTTGAAGATGAAGTTCAATTGAATTTAGAACGTGTTTTTAAATATATATTCACGCGTGTGTTTTGTTATCAGTTATAGCGCGCTAGCCAAATGGTAACTTTTGAGCCTTTAACCCTAGTGGCGTGGTGGCGTGGGTTCAAGCCCTGTTAGGGCCAAACCACTTTTTTATACCTAATTTATTTCATTTTCTTTACAACTTTCACATTTTTTAAAATATCAAAACAATTTATTTTTAAGCCTTTTATTTTGCACACTACTTATTTAAGTTGTCTATTGTGATAATATATTTAAAAATCTAAAAATATTTATTATTTTATCATTTAAAAATTAAATCAAAAACAAGTCTTTTATATGTTTAAAAATTAAAAAAAATCAATTCTTTTTTATATTTTCACCAAGTATCCTCTTGTATATTTTTGTGTGAATTATTTTAGGGTTAGGATAATGTCTCCTTGAGGTCACCATGTACCCTTAGACCAATCCTCTTTTAGGCTATGGTATTTTAATCATTTTAGGTTTAAATGTGGTTCTAAAACCCTAATTTGAATCTTTGATCTTTAGCTTCAGCATGTTAATATAACTTGTTCCTTTGATTATTGTCTTTGTTGATGTGCATATACTTGTTGATTTTTATCCTTGTACACTTGTACTTTATTCATTGAATTATAGTTGTATATATACTTTGTTTACTAATCATATGCATGAGATATTTATCCATCAATCATCACATCATCTTCATTCATACATAAAATGATTCAAAGGTACAAACATCCTTTTTATCCATTATCATTTGAGTTTACATTGATCTCTTTGTTATACTCACTTATTTACTTTTGTGATACATGTTATCACACACACAAACTTGAGGTATTCATGATTGATTGCTTAAGTTGTTCTTGAAATATCCAAAGGAATGAGAATAATATTGACTAAAATTGTCAAGGTACTCAATCTCTTTTCCAATCTCTTTCATCTTTGTGCTTAGTATTGTTAAAACTTTGCACCCGCTTGTTTTGAAAATGGTTTTGTATTGTTAAATCTCATTCTTTTTAAATCAACCCTTGATTTTGTATTGTTAAAACTCAACCAACCTCTTTTAAACCTCTTGTCTTGTATTGTTAAATCTTGGCTCTCTTATTAAAATCGGTTAAGTATTGTTAAAGCTTAACATTTTAAAAACCCGTTGAGTATTGTTAAAACTCGACATCTAAAAAGATTTTGGCCACTTGGCACTTTTATTTTCTTTTTAAGAGAAACTACAAAAGCTCTGACTTCCCTATTGCACTTAAGGGGGCTTTGGCTAATATGCATAAGGATTTTCCTTATGCACCATGCATAAGCCTACATAAGTCATTGGATTATGTTTTTAATCCAGTATTGAGTATTGAGTATTGAGTTGTGAGTATTGAGTAATAACAATTGATGTATAGAATTTGATCCAATAATCCAGGGGTCCATAATAATCTATGCACGGTGCATAGATTTTTATCTATGCTGCTATGCACGGTAACTGCACCCACTTAAGGGGTATGTAGGTTTAAGATGCCATATCTTATCGAACTCACTTTTAAAATTTCTTTTCTCATCCCCCACTCTATTTAAACAAAAACACAAAGGCATTTTCATAATAACAAATTAACAACAACAATAATAACAATATGTTCAAAGAGATTCTTATGAATTACCATAGATGTGAGGGGTGCTTAAAACCTTCATCTTGCATAACAATCCCCCCGTACCTAAATCTCTGATTATTTTATTAGTTTTGATTTTAAAAACTTCTGTGAGTTTTATTCGCTCTTTTTTTCATTTTCTTTGGAAACAATAAAGCGTGATGGCGACTCTGTTTAAAACATATGAGCTAAGTCAATTCAAAGGCTTTAGTTTCACAAATTTCACAACAATCAGAAGTATTAAAATTATTTAAGTTTAAAATAGAGAAACAAATTTTATATAGAATGTAAAATAGGGAGAGTAAAAAACTGATTTTAATTTAAGTTCAGAGGGACAAATTTCCTATAAGAATGTAAAATAGGGAGACTAAAAAACTTATTAAGATACGTTATACATTACATTACTAATCAATTCCATGTATAACAAGTATAACGACCATTCGATTCCATCCGACATGGTCCTGATTGTTTTACGTCCCATGTACATTCATTACAATTAGCAGAGTCCCATCTGGCAACGTAAGCATCATACCAATGAAACTCATTCTTCCACTGAAAGGAACAGAAAAATTGTGTTGTTCCAAAGATATTATCACTAAATTGAAAATTATAACTGTCATTGTAATGAAGAAGTTGAGCACCAATATTATTATCTTTAGATTTACAATGAACAGTTAAATCTGATTTGTCTTCCAAAAGATTAATAATCTTCACATGTTTATGTCTCTTTCCAAGAACATAGTTGACAGATAACAACGTCAACAAACTCAACAAGAAGAATTTTTGGGTTAAGGGTGACATTATTTAATATGATGGGTGCAAATATGTTTAAAAGTGAAGCATATATTTATAGGAGGTTTTACGATAGAATTAGAATTTATTTTTTAATTAATTATTATTTTTTATGAATTAGGAAATTTACAATTCAAATTCAAAGAGGAAATCATATGTTAATATAACTCATTATATATTTAAAATATTTCAAATATAGTTTTGATTAGGAAAAATGTAGACTAAATATTCATAACCAAATAAATTTAAAACGAGTCAATGTTTTCCTTAATTAAATATAATTTCTAATACGTAAAATGTCCATGGCGTGGTTTTGGGAAGTCAATTTCATATATTATCTTGGAACGTAAGAAGTGTGAGACGTATATATTAAATTATATTTTTATAAGTTTTTTATTACATATTTCTGCCAAAATTTTGTTAATATTAATAATTAATAAATAAGTTTAAAATTTTTTATTTTTACAATTTATGTTTTAATTAATGTATAAAAACCATCAAAATTCTATAAATATTTACAATTAGTTTTTCTATTTTAGTTAATAAAAACCATCAAATTTCATTTAATATTTACAATTTCCATTATTATTTGTAACAGTTGAATTCAATGTTTTTAATAAATTTTTTTGAAAAAACCAACAAGTACAATTATAAAATCCAATAGTTGACATTTACTTGTATTTTTAAAAAAATATATATAATACTTCCAATTGATTCAGCTAGATAAAATGCCACACGACTTTAAAATTTGTTAAAAATTTATACACGTGACTCGTCAATAAATTTTTTAACTGATAGTGATCACTGAGATTAGTGAAATTTAATATACATAATAAATTATTAAGTAGTTTAACTCTATAAAAATTTAATGTTTATATATATATATATATATATATATATATATATATATATATATATATATATATATATATATATATATATATATATATATATATATATATATATATATATATATATATATTAATGGTTAACATTCTAAACTGTCACATCACATTAAATTTTTTTTAGAAAATTGTGCACGTGACTTGTCAATAAATTATGAGAAAATGGGTGATACACTAGTGTAAATAAGTTTTACACTGTCAACCAATCACAACCATGAATCAGGATAAATTATACTTTAATTTTTAAAAAGTTTATATGACATGACAAAATAATTTGTTTCTATTGGCTGACAGTGTAAAACTTTTTTACACTGTCAGTGCACTACCTTTAACCTCATAAATTATTTTAACTGATATGAAATTTAATATTCATAATAAATTATTAAGCAGATTAACTAAAAAATTAATGTTTATATATATATATATATATATATATATATATATATATATATATATATATATATATATATATATATATATATATATATATATATAATTTTGAGATTAATTAGAATACTAAAACAACTTTAGTGATTTTGTCATATAAGTATGAAATTAAAAATAAAAATAAATAAATCATAATTAAATTATTTTAATAACTATTTCTTCGATAATTCTTTAATCTTATATGTCAAAATTACGCATTCTAAATGAATGACATGTAAAGTTGCTTTACACTAACCGTGTATTTCAATTAATCTCTTAATTTATCGTTAAGATTCTAAAATGTCACATCACCTTAAATTCTTTTAGAAATTTGTGACTCGTCAATAAAATCTTTAACGGATTACTCAATTTTGTGAAATTTATTATTCACAATAAATTATTAAGCAAATTAACTCTATAAAAATTTATTGTTGTTATATATATATATATATATATATATATATATATATATATATATATATATATATATATATATATATATATATATATTATATATATATATATATATATATATATATATATATATATATATATATATATATATATATATATATATATATATATAAAATACACCAATTTCATATTATCATATAAAAAGACCATTCAATAATTTCATTTCGAATAATTTTTTTTAATCAACCGTTGGATTGATATATAATATCGTATAGATTATATCTATAAAGTTTGAGATTAATCAATAATAATTTTTAATACCATCAAGATATTCAAAGATTAAAGATAAAATGAACTTTCCTATGATGTATATTTTGTTGTAATTCAATGACATAGTAAATTTTTATATATTAATCTCAAACTTTATAGGTATGATCTATATGATAGTATGTTTCAATCCAATAGTTGATTTTAAAAAAAAAAATTCGAAATAAAGTAATTGAACAAGTGTATTTCTTGGTGTAACTCTTCGGATTTAATTTGATTTCTCTCTCTCTCTCTCTCTCTCTCTCTCTCTCTCTATATATATATATATATATATATATATATATATATATATACACTAGTAAAGGACCCGTACGTTCGGACGGGTCGCGTAAAGTCGATATAAATATTATATAGTTATGGTTAAAAAATGTATATTAATTTATACGAATTAAACAGAAAAAAATTTCAATGATAATTGTCATACAAATATTAATTTTAATTAACAAGTTGTATTAGTTGTCAGGATATACATAGATTTGGTAATTGCTATTAAACCAAATATATGGTGGAAAAACAGGTTTGTCCCGTCAGGAATGCCTATAATTTTTATAATTGTTTATAATTTTAATTTTACAATTTCTATTAACAATTATTATAAAATAAAATATATTATACAACAAAAAAATATAGTGGTTTAATATTTTGCTTAGGTTTAATGATTTGAATAATATTATATTTTTTAAAATTTATGTAGTAATGTTATATGCTATAGTAATTCAAAAGTCATTAAACATATGATCTGTAATATTTGTTCAATTTAAATAAATATTTTGTTGGCCCGTCAGAAAAATAGGTTCGGATCGTCGGGCATGCCTATAATTTTTAAATGGTTCGAATCGTCGGGCATGCCTATAATTTTTAAATTCTTCTGTATTGTATTATCGACTTTGTTGTAATTGTTTGGTTGGATTTTTACTCTTGACTTATAACTTTATATATGTCATTTTCTTCATAGTTTTCGTATTATCGAATCTTAGTATACATTATAATTATTTGATTTGAGAAGCACTTTAATACGTATATTAATTTAAACAAATTCACAAGAAAAAAATTCAATGTTGATTGTCATATAAATATCAATTTAATTTATCATGTTGTAGTAGTTGTCGGGATATACATAGATTTCGTAATTGCTATTAAATAAATATATGGTGGAAAAATAGATTTGGCCTGTCAGGCATGCCTATATTTTTTTTTTATAATTGTTTATAATTTTAATTTTAGCATTTCTATTAACAAATATTATAAAATAAAATATATTATACACGAAAAAAATATATTGGTTTAATAATTTGATTAGATTTAATGAATTGAATAATATTATGTTTGTTAAATTTGTGTAGTAATTTAGAAGTAATATGCTATAGTAATTCATAAGTCATTAAATATATGATCTTTAAAAAATGTGATAAGAATATTGAAATTCTGGCCTAACAGACTCAGATGTCGTAAAAAATGTCGAGACATGTAATCTGTCAAGAACAATGCAAAGAATATACACGGAATAAGAAAATTATACCTCATACCCCTACCATTATCCCTCTACCCTGCATTTTTTAAAATATTCCAATTCTATCCTTTTAATTTATAAAATAATTTTATTATTTATTATTTACCATTTCAAACCCCTACCAAAGTGCATCGGATAACTTGCAGTCAAGTTATCCGGTTTGTAATTTTTCTTCACCGGATAACTTGCAGTCAAGTTATCCGGTTTGTAATTTTTCTTCACCGGATAACTTGCAATCAAGTTATCCGGTTTGTAATATTATAGATAACGATTTTATTTACTTTTGGCCATGATTTTTCCTTGTTGCCTGAACTTTTTTATTTTTTATTTTATTTACTTTGCAACAAGGAACAACCGTGGCAAAAAATAAATAAAATAAATAATAAAAAAGTTTAGGCAATAAGGAAAAATTGTAGCGCAAAGTAAATAAAATTGTCATCTATAATATTACAAACCGGATAACTTGATAGCAAGTTATTCGGTGAAGAAAAATTACAAACCAGATAACTTGACTGCAAGTTATCCGGTGAAGAAAAATTACAAATCAGATAACTTGACTGCAAGTTATCCGATTCAGTTTGGTAGGGGTGTGAAATGGTAAAGATTAAATAATAAAATTATTTTAAAAATTAAAAGGATAGAATTGGAATATTTTAAAAGTTGTAGGGGTAGAGGGATAATGGTAGGGGTACGAGGTATAATTTTCACAGAATAATGCCAAACTGGAAGATAAAAGACACCAGAAATTGTTCACCCAGTTCGGCGAAATCACACCTACTCTGGGGGCATACCAAGCCAGGAATGAAGTCCACTATCAGCAATATTAATTCGGAGTTAAACTAGTCCCAAGCAACCCCTTAATTAATTCCTACCCAATGATGTAACACCCATTTTTATACCCCAAAATATTTAACATATAATCAGAGAATAACATCCATATAATTCAAAAGGGCGTCACATCGATGCTTTTAGAAGAACTAAAAACCTTAAAAAAACTGACAGCATTTATCTACACAGCACAATACTCCTGGTCATTTTAATAACACTCAATATCAAATCACAATTTAACCTGGATATGCATTTATAGCGAAAAATATGATACTCATGTGATTTATAATGATTCATGTCCCATACCATGATCATACATCGACTAATAGTCTCAATTCAACATAAAACATAATCAAAAGGTTTGGCGTCCAAAAGACATGTAACCGATAAATAAGTTCACAAGTCATAGCATAATACATACGCAAATATAACATGAGTTCAATACACCTAGTCTACCCAGTGTTACATTACCAGAGCATCGAATCACTACCTAATCTCCAATAACCAAGGAAGAACCTCCGGTTTGGTCACACGCGGCTACTAAACTCCAGAACCTACATGTCGCCTAACGAGGGAAACATTAAAACAGAAGGGTGAGAATACAAACCATTATGAAGAAAGTATAATAGAATACAATGGTTAAATTAATAATTCCAGAAATTGATCACATCGAACATAGCCATGTAAATAATAATAAGACCATATATATTTCACATGTTAACAAGTAACCAACATGTACAAGGGAAGTATCGATTCATTACCAATATTATATTTGTAGATGTTTTGATTGGCTGCATTTTGTGGTAAAACATTCATGTGTATTCTGTTGTCTTGACTAAGGTCATGATATGTGGTGTATAGTGTTAAAGGTTATGCAAGTTCTGGTTGTGTAAGCTAATACATGCTGTGTTAGTTGGATGTCATGCCCGACGTCATGACATCAGTATTTGACAGCAGTAGCTCTTACGTTTTCTGTTCTGTTTCTATTATGTTTCCTTATTTATCTCAGTCTTTATTTTGGGAAACTAAAGATTATGTTGATTGTACATCAGTAATAGAACAAATCATGGGCTGTCTTTTTGGCACCCTGATATGTGAGAAGCAGAGAATTGAAGTGAAGAATATTGTTTGCTGTGATTTATGCAGAACAGGTACAACATCAAGATGTTCTATGGAATGTTACGACATGCTCTGTGACAGCAGTTACTGTTATATTTAGCTGTCACGCGCCTGCTGAGCTGGAATATAAAGATTCAGTAAGTACTCAAAAGATGCAGAATATTCTATGGAATATTATGCAAACCTATGTGGCGCAGGTTTAAAGGTCAAGAGAATCAAGATTAGAATATTCGAGAATTATGCAGTTTCTAATTGTGAAGATAAATTAGGAAACTTATGATTGAAGACCTTGTTTTTAGCAGAAAGTTTTCTGTGATTTGTAACAGCAAATAATGTTGTGATTGTAAGCCCAAGTCCAGTTGGGAATAGGTTATAAATAGGAAACTTTGTAACCTAGTTTAGTAAGCTAGCCGAGTATTGACAAGATGTAGTTTTTAGGGTTAGCCGTGTAAGTGAACCACCCAGGTTGTGGGATGGTCACTGATTTGTGCCTCGAAGCCTGTAGGTAAGAGGTTTATTATATTCACTCAGAAGCTGTGAAGCAATGAGTGAAGATTGTGTTCTTGGAACTACTCCATTATGTATATTTAAGTTGTTGGTGATTAAGCCGTCGATGCAGTGGCTGAGTTGTTGACTGCTAGACATCATTGGTATGATTGGGAGTGGAATGGAGATATTCCATATCTAGGGAGAACCTAGGTAGAAGGGTCATTGGGTAGTGATTAAGTGAGGAGTTGTAAACTGGGAGTTTAGCTCTGAATTGATACTGCTAATAGTGGACTTCATCCCTGGCTTGGTATGCCCCCAGAGTAGGTTGATTGAACCGAACTGGGTGAACAATTCTGATGTGTTCTTTATTTTCTGCAATGTTTTATTGTTCCTACCTTGTCTGTTTTATAATGTCAGATCAGATGTAACGACATTCAATATGACATCAGGGAATACTTCCAAAGCTTGTGCTTTTACAGAACCACCTCAGATAAAAATCTGGTTGTGATAACTAAGTTATCACTATGCATAAATGGTTCCAGTATTATTATGATTGTGTAGCATACTGGTGTTGAACCATAATTAAATATCATCCTATCCTACCATTGCTGCGTTTATAACAGACCAGATGTCACGACATCGTATAAGACATCTGGGTTCTGTCATACCAGAATTTCAATTGGTATCAGAGCAGGCATCTTATTCTGTTTCAGGATGAGATCGAGGGATGATACTTTCTGGTGCAATGGTAAAGGAGAAGAAGAGCACTTGATTAAGATGTAAAGTCGGACCGGTTTGATCTCTGTGTTAAAGAAGTGATTAGGAGACGACTGGTTTTTACTAGAGGTTGTATGACATGGAAGTTTCAGCAGATTTAAAGAAAACACATGGTTTACTTTTCATCTCTGAAGAAGATTTTTCCGCAAATCTGGTATTGAAGATCAAGTTGTCCAGGATTTCTATTCTCTTGGCAAGGGAAGATGGTGTTACTGGTTTCAAGGATATCCAAATGATTCATGCGGGAGTGAAGAATTTGGGGTGTTTTATTCAGCATATAGCAAGGTACAGAGAAGAAGATTGTCAAAACCTTCATGCGGGAGTGAAGTTAATGATAAGGTATTCTTTGTGCTTATCTGTTGCTTTCTGGTCAGAATATTGGTTAGGTCTTGTTGTGTTGCTTGAAGAAGAAGCAAGCATATTGTTGGATTGTTCAGCTGCAATTCTTGGATGTCATGCTTACAACTGGTTTTGGGAGTAAGCACTGTGTAATCTCTGTTGATATATGGCTATTTTCTGCTGCATAGCATCTGATGCATAATCCTATCTTTGAAAGAAGATCTCTAGGGTTATATGGTTTTCAACAGAATTTGTAGCAGATTGTTTTTCAACTTTAGTACAAGTGTCAAAGATACTTGAGATTTTTTCTCAAAGTCCACTCATAAAGGCATGGTTATTGAGGCTGAAGAGGTTCAAATGATCAGTGTTCCTCATATTCATCTGCAAAGTTGTTTGATGATCTTCAAGATTGTCAAGAATTGTGTGTTCCAAGAAGAAGGAACTGATGGCATACTGGTATGCAGCTACCAGTTGAAGAACAGATGTTCTGGTGCTAAACTTATGTAGTGTGAGTACATTTGTTTGGAACCTACTCCTGATCTGGAAGAGGAGACATCTGCTTTTTGTGTTGATTGGTCAGAATACAATCAATTGAACCTTCCATCCCAAATGTTAGTTTATTTCAGGCATAAGCTTATGGGAGTTGGAAGTAGAGCTCAGTGCAAGTGAAAGGATTCATTCAGGTTTTCTTTTCAAGACCTCTATGAAAATTCAAGATGAGCTTATATCTGGTATGTTCTTTTGATCAAAGGAACCAGATGTGTGAATTGTTTTCTTAACCATAGAACAGTTAGTGGTGAAAACTGAATACTGTGTATCGTGCATAGTGAAATATGGTTTTGAATATTGTGTGATGATTCAAGGGAGTCAGATTACTGTGTGGAATCTGAGGTATTTTCAGGAGTTATGTCATAAGTGAATCTGTTCCAGAAACCTTGTTGAGATATGGCATATATTATCCCTTAATCATGACTGATGTGTAGCTGAGTTGATGGTGTTGGTCGTGCTTTCTTTGTCTTTCCCCAAGTGTCATACAGGAGATGTTGAATGAGAAATCCAAAGAGTCTAAATGAATGATGTCATAACAGATGTTGTAACATCATTGTCAAGAAGAATGCTTTCATGTATGAAGAATAGATCATTTAGAAGGACCTGGTGTGAGCAGCAAATTCTATCTGAGTGACTAATAGGTTCTTTGACGGGACACTTAGTACTTATTGGATGTACAGCCTGAATACAGATTCATATACTCTGTGGGAGCTAAGTATGTGTATGAAGTGTCCATGGTCTGATTTGAACTATGCTTCAATTATACTTCTGTGTTATTTATGGTTCTGCATTTTTTATTTGTAAGTTCAGTTTGGATGTCATAACATCGTGCATGACATCAGTGTGTGATTTAATGACTGTGCTAACACAGAATCTCTGCAAAGCAGATTTGTTCATGTTAACTGAACTGATATGTGATCCCAACACTTCCAGACTTCTGGATGTTAGAAGTAATAAAAAATTGGGGGATCTGTATGTACTGCCTCACCTAAGCTCATGACATCGTAAGACACTTCACCAATTTATTATATATGATCAGTCAAGACTTGTCAGGTTGAAGGTGCTATGAAGTATCACTGGAGCTATGTTCTATGAAGCTGGGGATGATGAAAGATTAGGGTATTAATCTTATTCTGGTCTCTAAAATGCTTGAGCTTATTTCTCATGATCTTTGAGTTCTTCAAGAAGGATTAAAAGGAGATCCGTGCTTAATGGCAGAAGCCGACGTAGCTGAAAAATCTGCTGAACAAGGAGGGTTCATATGATTGTTTGAATGGTTCCTAGAAGGTGGAGGATGGACCATTCATGACAGGGTAAGAATGAAACCTACCAGTTGTTGTATTCCAAGGGAGCAGCTATGTTAGTAAGTTATTGTTGTTTGGAGTTTGATTTAATTTCAAACCCAACCTAGTGCACCTGGATTGATATGTTTGTGCAAAGGTTATTGTTTTAGGCCTGAGGTTTATTGAGGATAAATTTTAGTTGTTTTCCGCTGCATGGTATCTCTGTTAACCATGGTTTATATAAGTATAGTATCCTCAACTGGTGTATGAAGTATGTATAGGTATAACTCATGGAGTTAGTTGCCTCTAGTAGGGATGTTGTATAATGAGACTTTTATGTACAATGCATGGATAAGCGGTGTGGAGTTTCTATGATTGTTTGTTTGAGGGGGAGATTTGGTTAACCTCCCCACGTCTGATTCAGCCTTGTGTTTAGTTGGCTATTGAACGGTGTCACATGGGTTCTGGTTGTTGTGTGACACATTTGTAAGGAAAGATTCATCTCTCTCTTTCCTAAGGGTGAATCTAATTGGGAAAGGATTTAAGATCAATTATTATTTGTGCAAAGTACAAGTATTTAATTGATTATCCTTGGAAGTTCAAGATAACTGATGTTCTTAAAGATGTTGGAACATCTCTTCTTCAAGACCATGTACAGGAAGGATAGTGCAATTGTTTTAAGATCTATCTCTTTGGTGGCAGCAGAAGCATATGATCTCTGAAAAAGGTTTCCTGGCAAGAAACATGTTCAGCTTTGGAGTGCACAAGAAGAAGAAGACATCATAATCTTGATGGTGGTTACTTGGATCAGTTTATTTCTGATCTAGGTAAGGAAGTGCATTGGCTAATGCACACTATGAAGTCAAGAACAAGTGGCAGTATTCTTGACATCATGGAAATAGCTTTGCTCAAGGAAGTGGCATCCTTGGTACAGCTAGAGGATTAGTCTCTAACTAGTCCTTCTGATGACTCATGCATCACAGTGTCTGATGTTGTTGGAAAAGAAGCAGGGATTCATAAAAGTGTGAGCTTGGATGACATAACTGCATAACTGCAGGATGGAGGTTGCGTACTCAAACTTGGTTTCACAATCAGGTCTATGAGAGCATTGAACTCTGGTTCTGTAAAGGGAGGAAGTTCTTTCAAGTGGCAGAAGAAGGAGCTGAATTCAACAGCTAGATGTTAAAACACAATGTGTTGACATTTGGTTCAACATCAAAATCTTAGTTGATGAAGTGGAACATCAACTTATGATAAGAAGATCTAAAGAGTTGAAGATTGGATACTTCAAAAGGATCGCTCTCATTGCAATTCTTTGGAATTGCTGGGTAGAGAAGATGTTACATGTTCTTGTCTTAGAATATCCAAGTTTTTTTTACGTGTAGCTTGAAGTTCATGTTTCACTTGAAGGGTCAGAATATCCTTGAGCGAAGTCTGATAAACGTGGAGAAGTCAAAAAGTGGCATTTGACATTTTCATATGAGGATTCATGAAGGAGGTAATCAAACAGTGGCTTTTGGTTCATCTCAGAAGTGGGTTCGAAGGATCAAGATAATCAACATATGGCAGCTGATTATTCTTGAGGATAGTCTTAGACAAATTACTTTTGGGCAGAAGAGTAATAAGTTGAAGACAAAAAGGAGGTGTTTTCTATTCACCTCTTGGAGCTTGTGGTAGAAGTTATGAGCTATCTATGAAAGAGTGCATCTTGTAATGTAGATCTCCCATTGTGGGTGACTTATTGTATTCTAATCAAGCTGGTGGCGAAGTGGTATCTAAAGATTATCAGATGGTGTTTTTTGTGTGTGTCGTGGTCATGTCATGCAGAGTAACTTTTAAGGGGGAGCTGTACGTTGCTTTGGCAACATTTATGGCCAAACAGGGGGAGAAGAGATTGTCACCCCAGATCATATTGAACAAGTTATTTCTATTCATGTTATGTGATAGTGTAGCTTGTGGAATTTATTCAGCAGGTCTGATGTTTGTGCTTTAGCAATTCTGCATAACTGGTAGTTTGCTAGTTGTTTTTGTGCTGCTGTGATGACAAGATGTTTTAGCCAAAAATTTGCCAAAGGGGGAGATTGTAGATGTTTTGATTGGCTGCATTTTGTGGTAAAACATTCATGTGTGTTCTGTTGTCTTGACTAAGGTCATGATATGTGGTGTATAGTGTTAAAGGTTATGCAAGTTCTGGTTGTGTAAGCTAATACATGCTGTGTTAGTTGGATGTCATGCCCGACGTCATGACATCAGTATTTGACAGCAGTAGCTCTTACGTTTTCTGTTCTGTTTCTATTATGTTTCCTTATTTATCTCAGTCTTTATTTTGGGAAACTAAAGATTATGTTGATTGTACATCAGTAATAGAACAAATCATGGGCTGTCTTTTTGGCACCCTGATATGTGAGAAGCAGAGAATTGAAGTGAAGAATACTGTTTTCTGTGATTTATGCAGAACAGGTACAACATCAAGATGTTCTATGGAATGTTACGACATGCTCTGTGACAGCAGTTACTGTTATATTTAGCTGTCACGCGCCTGCTGAGCTGGAATATAAAGATTCAGTAAGTACTCAAAAGATGCTGAATATTCTATGGAATATTATGCAAACCTATGTGGCGCAGGTTTAAAGGTCAAGAGAATCAAGATTAGAATATTCGAGAATTATGCAGTTTCTAATTATGAAGATAAAATAGGAAACTTATGATTGAAGACCTTGTTTTTAGCAGAAAGTTTTCTGTGATTTGTAACAGCAAATAATGTTGTGATTGTAAGCCCAAGTCCAGTTGGGAATAGGTTATAAATAGGAAACTTTGTAACCTAGTTTAGTAAGCTAGCCGAGTATTGACAAGATGTAGTTTTTAGGGTTAGCCGTGTAAGTGAACCACCCAGGTTGTGGGATGGTCACTGATTTGTGCCTCGAAGCCTGTAGGTAAGAGGTTTATTATATTCACTCAGAAGCTGTGAAGCAATGAGTGAAGATTGTGTTCTTGGAACTACTCCATTATGTATATTTAAGTTGTTGGTGATTAAGCCGTCGATGCAGTGGCTGAGTTGTTGACTGCTAGACATCATTGCTATGATTGGGAGTGGAATGGAGATATTCCATATCTAGGGAGAACCTAGGTAGAAGGGTCATTGGGTAGTGATTAAGTGAGGAGTTGTAAACTGGGAGTTTAGCTCTGAATTGATACTGCTAATAGTGGACTTCATCCCTGGCTTGGTATGCCCCCAGAGTAGGTTGATTGAACCGAACTGGGTGAACAATTCTGATGTGTTCTTTATTTTCTACAATGTTTTATTGTTCCTACCTTGTCTGTTTTATAATGTCAGATCAGATGTAACGACATTCAATATGACATCAGGGAATACTTCCAAAGCTTGTGCTTTTACAGAACCACCTCAGATAAAAATCTGGTTGTGATAACTAAGTTATCACTATGCATAAATGGTTCCAGTATTATTATGATTGTGTAGCATACTGGTGTTGAACCATAATTAAATATCATCCTATCCTACCATTGCTGCGTTTATAACAGACTAGATGTCACGACATCGTATAAGACATCTGGGTTCTGTCATACCAGAATTTCAATATTCTCAATTATGCACACAACTACAATGAATCACATATCCATGTAGGTAACCAAACATGTACTCAAACATCACTCATTGCAATCATTAATCTCAAACCCATGTCACAACACTATCAATGCACATAATCAACTATCACATAAATCTAATATGACTCAATGCAAGATATGTGACGCTATGCATGTGGTACCGCAATGTGAACCCAATGTTTCACCGCTTTCCGATTCAATATCTAGAATCCAAGCCACGCTTCCGATCCGGACAAGATCAAAGCCCATCAAAACGTAAACATATAGTCTACCGCTTCCGATTCACTTTAGAATCTAAGCCTCGCTTTTGTTTCAAAGCAAACCACCTTTGTTTCAAGGCACCCATGATATGAATGTATGTACAATGTTAACAAACATATGCAATTAAGATCATCTCCACCATCTTAATATTTAGCATATCACAATAATCCACTCTATGAATTATTCACAATATTGTACACGACATTCTCATCACATAAGCATTATTCTCATATATTAATCAACACAAAATTTCCAATCCACCACTTTAATTAATACTAATAATTAATACTATCACTTGTTAACCCATAATTATCAATTATATAGGATTTTACTCTTTTCACAAATAAACTAAGAGTCATTAAGTGTATACCATTTACCCACTCTTAGAAGTCTCAACCAAAAAAATAATCAAAGAACACATTCATGTATTAATTAATCTATAAATTCATCACTTTTAATTAAACAAACTTGGTTCATGCCACACTTTTATTATTAATATGTATTTGCATTTAATGGCAGGGTGCTCACACTTCATTAAAAGCCAAAACCAAAAACAGGGCATAGAGAGAAGAAGGTACTAGTTTGTTATCTATTAAAACACACTACATTAAGTGGCAATCACCTGCCATTGGTATCGCTACAGTATGTAGCTCATGCACTTGTTTCCAACTAAAACCAAAACGCTACAGTAAGTAAACCACAAGGTCATCATATTCGAACATGTTAATACAACATATAACTTAATACTGCTACAGTAAAAGGAGGTATATCAAGTGGTGTTCGTTTTCTTCTAATTGGCCAATGGTAGGTGGACAGTCGTTGCGTCTATCCCTAAACATGCTTCACGTTTCTTTTTCTTTTGTAGGCTAATGATACCTCACTGTGGCATTTTCATCCAATAGCATATAATATGACTCACATTATCAATTGGACCAATAACTAGCAGTAGGTGGCACTTCCTATCACTAAAGTGTTGGTGTTCACGTGATGATTGTCTAGTAAGTTAACATCATCAGCCAAGTTAATAAATAAAAGGGGAACAGAAGAAATGAAACACATCACTTTTCTTTGGCCAATAGCTAGTCGACATCAGCATGTTCATACAATGAAGTGTTGGTTCATGTTTCATTTATAGTAATAGCAGCAAGTAATTGATAGAAAACGAACAAGCATGTGCTAGCTATTCAACAAGTAATATCATTCGCTAGGCATCCTTCCCTGTCCGTCATCACTGCATATGCGTGACATCATCCAGTGTTTCATTTGCCATTTTCAAAACTATATGAACACCACACATTTGTTCCGCCATTAGCTTTGGTTTTTCCAATTGTCAATTTCTCAATAGATCTCAATATACTAAATAGAAATCAAAACACATATTTTATAATTTCAACTATGGATAAATAATAATGTTAATCTACCAATTACCCCATTATACTAGCCCACAATGATTATGGATTCTCCCCCTTACCTCTTGATTTCTCCTCCAAAACCCTAGCTTCCTCTTCTTGTTCCTCTCCTCCACTTCTATTCTTGAAAACCAGAAAAAAATGATAAATGATGTTTCTAGCCTTATTTCCTCTCTTACTATCTTTATTTAGTATATTGGGCTTTAAAATTAATAACACCTCCTAATTGCTTATCACTCCAATAAATAGGCCCAATTAATCTAACTCTCTAATAACTTAATTAATTCTATTAAACACAATTGCACTCAAGTTTAATTACTAAAATTAATAATTAAATCTCATAACGATTAAATAATTAATTTAACACACCAAAAGTATAAAATAATATAATAAAATAAATACTATAAAAAAAACGGGTTGTTACAAATGACCCTTCTACCTAGGTCCTCCCTAAATATTAAATATCCCCATCTCAATTCTAATAATTGGAATGATGTTGTACAGTTGTCATGTCCCAAGAGTTATAGCAACGGTCTAATATCCATCTCCTTCTAGTCTAAAATATCTAAAAGTTTGGAAGATATACTTCCATGACAATCCCTAGCCAAGAACCTTGACTATGACCATGAACCTGGAGTTACTTCAAAGCTTCCTCCAAGAACAATACTCCTCTTGCCTACAGGCTTTGAGGGTGACATAGGTAACCTTCCCACAGGCCGGGAAGTTTACCTTGACAAACCCTAATAACTACATCGTTTATGCTCAGTGGTTGTCTTATTCTTCTAGGTTACAAAGTCTTTTATTTATAACATATACCCAACTGTATTTGGGCTTTCAATCACACCAAATTTTAAGTTCTAATATAGCAGTAGCTACTTCTACAATCAAGGTCTTCAATCAAATCTTCCTACATTGTCTCCAATTATAGAAAATCTTTATCTTCACGAATCTTCCAAATATTCTGATTGATTGTTCTAACTTTTCAATCATGTACCGCCTTATGTGATATGCATAATATTCAGAGAATATTTTGCATCTGTTAAATTGAAACTGAATCTCGTAATCCAGCTCAGCAGTCCCATGTCAATAGCTATGCCATAGGACATGTTATTCCAAAACATGCTTCAACATATCATAGGACATCCTCTTGTTATACCTGTGTTATATTTTCAATAATTACATCCTACGATTATACATAGTTTAGCCAACATAAATGCCAATTACCAAATTCAAAGAATCGACAATCTCCCCCTTTGGCTTATTTTGGCTAAAACTATGATTACATATAAAAACAAGTTCTATAAACATAGTTAAATTATTTACAGTCTTCATAGCACCAGAACTATTCCTCACTATCTTTGATTCTCTATCTTCACTGACTTTATATGTCTTCTCCCCCTTTTTAGCCATAATAAGGCAAAGCCAAGAACAACCAGATCTTTTTCAAGTGTCAGGCCAGGACATTTGAGAAAATCGAGTTGTCACACTTGACTTATTTTGCTGAAGAACCTTATCTTCAAGATAAGAAAGAAACCTGAAGACATAGTGGTGTATACTCTTATGTATAGTAACCTTCAAAGGATTACGTTGGAGTACATGAAAAGAAGGTTGGCATAAACTCCCCCTCAACTTAGCACTTCCATCTGACTGCAAAGATAAAAGTCAGTCTCTCAAAGATACACGAGACGCCTTTAACTGTAAGAACCACTCGTCCTTGGTTCTCCTGTTTCAGGCACGGAAAAGCAGCCTGCAACTCCGAATAACTCAGAACACACGTTATACCCGTGTTCATAACTCATATCACAAGACACAATGTCATATGAATAGGACATCCTATCCTATTACATAGTGACTTTTAATACTCTTCTAACATCATTCTCTACAAACTCTCGAATCTATTACTATGAAGGGCTTCTCTAGTCAAAAATTTCATTTGGAGTGAGATGCTCAATCCTTTGATTCACAGAGGAAGATGGAACTACATATAAATATCCATCTGTAGACATAGAAGATATCGACGGTTTTTGGTTTTTCTCAATCATATCTCGATATTTTAGGAAAATATTTGAATTCAAATATTACTTTCCAAGCCTTCCATCGAATTCTTTTTCTGACTGGTGACTATTTCATCGAAGAACGACAATTTCCAAGAATAGCTCATTGCACTGTCATTTCCACCTCAGTCTGACTGTGCACTAATCTCATCCTCCAGAATTTGTTGTTGTCGGTCTTTCGATAGAATGTCTTTAAACAAGTCAAGACATTATCTTCATGCTACAACATGAAACCAACACTTCTTCTTAAATGTAGACAATTAAAGCTCTGGCTGCTCATGAGAACTTGAGCATTTAAACCTTTATTGGAGAGCAATCATTTCTATCATGAGCTCAAAAACCTTCAAGTACCCTGATCTATTTACACGATTTGGATACCTTTAATTCGTGCTCTTCATCAAATATCATGACCTATAAAACAAATAAGAAGTCATGTATACATAGTCTGAAACCAACCTCCCACCTTTTCTCAATGTGCTTACAAGCTTTACTAAGATTCAGACTGATCACGACAGAAGAACTACCTTGACCTGATATGTTGATCAACCTTCTGCTCTTTACATTCACTAGTATTTTTAGCACTAATGAAGTCTTCAACATAGTAGACATGCCTTGTTTGAGCATATTACTAACAAAAGAATCTTCCCATTCAAACCATGCACGCTCAGTCACTTCTGATCGTGGAGTTTGAATATTGAGATTCATGGTCCCAAGTCTTTTCCCTGACTATTGTCAGCAATGATGTTACAACATCATTTGGGACATTATTTAAAAAACCCAGCTCTGGTTTTTGACCCATTACTCCAAGGACTCATTGTGCAGTGAAGTCCTTCAAGAAGCTCCAACAGAAATCTCATTATTGTAGCGTTCGAGAGAAATAAACTGTCAATCATTTCCTGACATTATTAGGTCAGAAAGCAGAGTTGCACACACTTCAGATTTGTACGCTGACTAGGTCATGGTCATTCATCAGATATGCGCTCAAATTCATACACCCAACAAATAATATGATTCCCTTCCTCTAGAGGTACAGTTAGCTGACATAACCGTCTCTAAACTGCAAAGTGGATTCCAATTTATACTATTATGCACCACTTGTGATGAGTGGATTCTTCATATAGCCTCAAAAGCCTTTCTTTGTTTGGTCAGTTATTTGACCCTTGATCCTTTTCTGAGTTAAATGTACTTCCTAAGCATGAGAAGTAGGGAACGAAAGTGATGTTCCAACATCAGTTGTGACATTACTCTAAGTCTCAGAATCTTTGTTATGGCTATGGAGATGACTTACCTAACAACCTAGTATCCTAGTAGGGTATCCAAGAAAATCAACCGTTGATGGTTGATAATCCTTGCAGAGGCCATATCTCATATGCACAACGTACATACCTCCTGTCTGACAATGATATGTATGAATGCCATTATCCTGCACCTGTAGAAGAGATTCCCTATTCAAGAGCTCTACTAATGCACACCTTCATACCTTGGCCAAAAATAAACTGACACACTGGTAGGGACCAGTTGATCGTGTCCCGACCAACATGTGTAAATCAGATGTCTCTCCTTTTAGGTCAGGAGTAGGTTCCAAATAAAAATAATCACAACATTTTGTTTAGCACCCAAAACATCTGTCCTTCCATACATCTGATCATGAAGTTGTGGATATAATCCATCAAACAGCCCTAAGATAGATGTTCCAGCTATGCTTCAAATAGCCAGAGTCAGAGTTACTTTCTGAAAGGAGTCAATACATATGAAGATCTTGTTGAGACCAGCCTATATGGTTTCAATTTTTCTCCATGTTTCTCGAAAAAGCAACCTATCAGCCATGCAAAAATGCCTTTATTAGTGTACTTGAGACCAGAACTCAAGTATCATTGGCTCCTTTAAGTGATCCACCATTGTTCATACCCTATGATGAGTATCACTTTAGAGGACATCAAACCCTACTGTTGAAAAGAACCAGGTTTGATAGAGATACCATGCAACATAATTTCCATACTTCCTCATCATCTTTTAAGCACATATCTTTGTACCTATTCACAATATACTAGCAGAACAACCATGAGTTTGAAAATAAATCAAACCCGTATGCTAGCATACCAATGCCCTCGATGCTCAAAATAGTCAATCCCCCACTTCTAGGGACCATTTACACACCACCTATCAATACATCTTCTCATCATCAACCTTCCTTGCTGAACCATAAAGTATCTTCTCAGGATCACATCCAGAGATAGAACAGGATGTCCGCTCTAATACCAATCGAAATTCTGGCGTAACAGACTCAGATGTCGTAAAATATGTAGAGGCATGTGATTTGTCATGAACAATTAGCAAAGAATATACACATAATAATGACAAACTGAAAGATAAAAGACACCAGAAATTGTAAACCAAGTTCGGTGAAATTACCATTAATCTGGGGGCATACCAAGCCAGGAATGAAGTCCACTATCAGTAGTATTAATTCGGAGTTAAACTAGTCCAAAGCAACCCTCACTTAATCCCTACCAAGTGACCCTTCTACCTAGTTCCTCCCTAGATATGGAATATCCCCATCCCAATTCCAATCATCACAATGATGTTGTAGAGTTCTCCAGTCCTAGGAGCTCTAGCAACGACCTAATATCCATCTCCTTCTAGTCTCAAATATCTAAATGTTTGGAAGACATACTTCCATGACAATCCCTACCCAAAAATCTTGACTATGACCACGAACTTGAAGTTACTTCAAAGCTTCCTCCAAGAACAATACTCCTCTTGCCTACAAGCTTTGAGGATCACATAGGTAACCTTCCATCAGTCCGGGAGGTTTACCTTGACAAGCCCTAATAACTACATCGTTTATGCTCGGTGGTTGTCTTATTTTTCTAGGTTACAAAGTCTTGTATTTATAACCTATACCCAACTAGATTTGGGCCTTCAATCACAACAAATTTGTTGTTCCAATATAACAGTAACTTTTGCTACAATCAAGGTCTTCAGTCAAATCTTCCTACATTGTATCCAAATATAGAAAGTCTTTATCTTTATGATCTTCCAAATATTCTAATTGATTCTTCTGACGTTTCAATCATGTACCGCCTTATCTTCATGCACATGTTAAATTGAAACTGAATCTCGTAATCTAGCTCAACTTGCACATGTCAATAACTATGCCATAGGACATGTTATTCTAGAACATGTTCCAACATCTCATAAGACATCCTCTTATTGTACTTGTGTTCTATTTGTAAGAATTACATCCTATGATTATACATAGTTTAGCCAACATAAATGCCAATTACCAAATTCAGTGAATTAAAAAAAAATTGTAAAAAATATCATATGAATATAAATTTCATATATTATGAATTTACATATGCAGAAATATAGTATGAATTTATCCATTTTTTTATTTTAAATCAAAGGATATATTAATTAAAAAAAGCTATTTACACAAGGCGATCGTAGCCGATCCTGCCCCAAGGACCAAGCAAACAACAAAAGACAAAAAGAAAACTATACCATAAGCAAGGATATATGATTTCTAACTCTCCTATTCTCCCAATTTCTATGCATAAGGGCCTCTAAAATATCCTTCACTATCTTGTTGCTGTGAATATCTTTCCCAAAAATATTGGCATTTCTATACTTCCAAGTATGGTAAATCATTTTTGTTGCAGCACATTTCAGTAACGTGCTTCTCCAGCCTCTCCATTTACATCTCTTTACCATCCACTCGAGCTCTTCATGCCAATTAGAGAGCTTGTGCAAAACTTGAATCCACTTGAGAATGCAACACCAAATGTCTCTAGTACCAGGGCACTCAAAGAATAGGTGATAGGTGTTCTCAACATTACTACAAAACACACAAAGAGGGTTGTCAATCAAATTAAATCTATGTAATATCTCCTTCATAGCCAATCTATCATGGCATGCTAACCATAGAATGAATTGGGCTCAAGGCCTTGCAAGATTATTCCACATTAAACTGTACCACGACACATTAGGCTCCAAATTTTTAATGGCAAGATATGCATCCTTCGACTTGAACTTGTCCTCCTGCAGACCAACTGTCACCTGGTTATAACCCTCTCTTTGCTTGAGGATTCTTTTCACAATCCAAAAGAAACTTAGCCTACTAGCCATATACATCACATTATCATTCTTGACATAATAGGTATGGATCCATTTGATCTAAAGGTTGTCAGTTTTTATATGGATGTTCCAAAGCATCTTCATCAATTGTACCCTGTTCTAAACAGATAAATCAATCAAGTTTAGACCACCAGTGTTTTTGGGACTGCACAGTTTATGCCAAGCAACAGGAGACTTTCGATTCACTTTGCTACTCCTAGACCAAATGAAACTTCTACAAACAACATATATTCTACAAAGCATCTTCATCAATTGTACCCTGTTCTAAACAGATAAATCAATCAAGCTTAGACCACTAGTGTTTTTGGGACTGCACTGTTTATGCCAAGCAACAGGAGACTTTCGATTCAGTGTGCTACTCCCAGACCAAATGAAACTTCTACAAACAACATATATTCTCGGAATGACAACCTTGGGAAGGGGAAGACAATGCATTCAGAAGTTCACAGTAGCAAATATCACACTCTGGAGCAATTGGAGTCTGTCAGCATATGTAAGGAGTTTGGCACTCCAATGAGTGACTCTTGGCACAATTCTCTCAATCAGGGAAAGATAGTGTATGATAGCTAGCTTTTTAAAAATATTAAATAATAATAAATTAAATAAAAAATTACAAATTTTAGTTTTTCATAAGAAAATTGTATTTTTCATACATCATAATTTTCCAACTTATGAAAATTATGATGTATGGAAAACACAATTTTCTCGAGAATATTATCGCATTTTTTTTAATTTAATAACCATTTTTTACACTATAGTCTTCATCTTTATTATCCATCCACATTAATTGATCTTCAAACTCGTCTTATATATAAGGATGACAACTTGACTCATTCCTAATGGGCACCTGTAATTGGTACGTGTTATAATTGGTATGAATGGATAATTGGTAAAAAAACCAAAAGTTTATATCATTAATTGAATCATAATGGGTAAGGATGAATAATTGTTAAATGTTATTTTCAAATATATATTAGAATTTTTTTTAATTTATGCTAATAATATCAATTTATCATATAATTTATATAATATAAAAGTTTGTGAAATCTATTTTTATTTTTATAATGTATTTTCAAATATAAACGGTACAAAATAATACTAAAATCCTCTCATAAACTAAAAATATTAATGATTTTAATTAATAATTTTATAATAATAAATAAGTAAAATTTAATATATATGAAAATGAGAGAGAGAGAGAGAGAAAGAGATATATATATATATATATATATATATATATATATATAGAGAGAGAGAGAGAGAAAGAGAGAGAGAGAGAGAGAGAGAGAGAGAGAGAGAGAGAGAGAGAGAGAGAGAGAGAGATGACGTATCATATAAAAATGAGATTTTTATGTGAGAATATGAGAATGAATCTGAACCGTTGGATTTTAAAATAAATAGTGGAGATTTTGTGTCATTATTTTTTCTCTTTCCTCCATTTTAAAATAAATAATGGAGAAAAGAGAAAAAAATAATGACACAAAAACTCCACCATTTATTTTAAAATCTAATAGTTTAGATTCATTCTCATATTCTCACATAAAAATGGCATTCTCATCTCTCTCTCTCTCTCTCTCTCTCTCTCTCTCTCTCTCTCTCTCTCTCTCTCTCTCTCTCTCTCTCTCTCTCTCTCTCTCTCTCTCTCTCTCTCTCTCTCTCTCTCTCTCTCTCTCTCTCTCTCTCTCTCTCTCTCTATATATATATATATATATATATATATATATATATATATATATATATATATATATATATATATATATATATATTTAAATTAATTAGAATTTGTTTTAATTTATGTCAATAATATCAATATATTAATATAACTTATTTAATATAAAAGTTTGTGAAATCTATTTTTTATTATATGTAAATCTTATAACTATAAAATGATTAATTATTTTTTTAGCGTCTTTACATAAAAATTAAAATTAAAGAATAAAATTTAATTTTTAAAGTAAATTTCAAAGTTTAAATTATCAGCATAATTATATGTCAAAGAATAATGAAAATAAATATTCGTTTTGTTCTGATTTAAAAAATAAATAAAAAATACGTGTTTGGGGTAGAGATATTTAAAATTAAACGGAAGTTATACTGAATCAAAAATATAATAAAGATATTTTTTAAAATAATTAATGATGAGGAAGTACATAAATAATTCCTATATTTAATTAGCAGTCAAAGTTAATGATGAAACTTAAATATAATAGTAGTAATTATGTAAAAGATAAAGAGTGTATTTATATAATTAGATAAAGTTAATGATCAAAATTAAATATAAATATAATAATTATATAAAAATAAAGTGTGCAATCTCATTTTGTAAAATAAGAAAGTATAATTACTAAACTATTTAAATATTATTATATAATTAAAATATTATTATATTAATAGTTTTAACAATTTTTATATAATGTTGAATTTATCAACGATTTAATTATTACAATTTTTAAAATATACCAAAAAAGGTAGAAACGTATTTATGATTAATAGATACTATGTAAAGAACATGGATGGCATTGACTACATGTTGTGACATGTAGGTGGAGCTGAACCTAACTAGTAATGCCATGCAAGGCTGCTAGTGAGTTTGTGTTTCTCTGGTGCAAAAGAGTTGTGTATGAGTGGCTAAAGTGTAGATTTGTTTTATTTTTGTAGGAGGATGGGAAGTTTCTATGTAATTTGTTGTATTATATTAGAATATATAGCTACTCTCTATGAATGTTGACTGAGTCAATATTTTTGTATTGGGCTTCTTTAAGTTATTGGGTCTGTTTATGTTTTTGGGCTTTAGTAGTAGCTTTACTATCTTCTGTTACTAGTACTGTTGTATAGGTGTGTATATAAATAAACCTCTATGGTTATGGAATGTAACAACTTGTAATAGATTAAAACCGATCCCTTCTTGGATCTTCAATGAATGAAAATAAGTGCAGAGCACTGTATATTCAACATGATACCAATCGCCCTTCGATCTAATTCGTCTTCCGCTCACCATGAATGCACTAGAAAGCTCTCTTTGAGCTTCAACTGAATTGTGTATTTTCTCTTCATCTCCTTCTCATTCTCTTTTCTATTCTGTTACTCGTTGTATTCGCAAGCTTCTGAGAAGCTCTTGTCATGGCGTCTTCACCAGATCATTTAGCGTCGCAACCGCAATCTCACCTCTCACAATTCTCCAATGCGTCCAATCACATAGTGTTCGGACCAAAACTCTCAATCAATCTGCAAGAAAAGATTTTCCTTCTCTTGAATCAACAAGTGGAAGGCATCATTCTTGTGCACAAACTTCACCGGTTTGTTGTGAATTCGCAAATCCCTCCAATGTTCAAGAACAATGAAAATCGTACTGCCAATATCAAATCTGATGAATATGAGTCTTGGATTGTTCAAGATCAAACACTCTTCACCTGGCTACTATCGACGATTTCAGGATGGGTACTACCTAGGGTTTTATCTTGCAAACACTCTTATCAGATTTGGGATCAAATCCACAAATATTTTACTGCAGTAATGAAAGCTAGGGTTCATCAACTCCGAGCTGAGCTAAAGATCACAAAGAAATCAAATCGATCAATTTGTGAATTTGTGATGCGAATTCGTGCTATTCCAGACGCGCTTTTGGCGGTAGGGGAACTAATTTCAAAATGTGATTAGATGGATGCTATATTGCAAGGTCTCCTTGAGGAGTATAATCCATTCATTATGATGGTTTATGGAAAAATTGAGCCTCCCACACTCTATGAAATAGAAGCTTTGTTGTATGTGTAAGAAGCACAACTAGATAAATATCGCCAAGAGTTAACACTAGCCAATGCCACGAAAATCTTGCTCACTCTGATGATAGCAACAACAACAAATCCACCAGAGGTGGTCTTCAACATCACAGAGATAGAGGTAACTTCAGAGGTAGAGGTCGCAGCAGAGCTAGGCCAAATTACACTACTGGAAATATGCCAACTTGCCAATTGTGTGGCAATTATGGTCACTCTGTTATGGAGTGCTGACACAGATTTGATGATAATTTCGAACCAACTCCTTCAAAGAACAATCAAGCTAATCAACCCAGGGAAGAGCAGAAAGCTGAAGCACCTAGAACCACACAAACCTCAGCTTACTTAGCTCATCAGGAGGATCTCCAAATACAATCCAACCTGGAATCTCAGACATGGTTTGTTGATTCAGGTGTTTCCCATCATTTGACTTCTAACAGTGCTAATTTACAACATATACATAGATACACTGGTTCAAATGAGGTCAGGGTAGAAAATGGTCAAGGCCTTAAAATAAAATCTGTTGGCTCAGCCACATTTAAACCATCATTAGCCTCAAATACATCTTTAAAACTTAGCCATTTACTTCATGTTCATAGCATCACTAGAAATCTCATGTCAGTCTCAAAATTTTCCAAAGATAACAATGTCTTTTTTTAGTTTCATGCTAATCACTGCTTTGTCAAATCTCAGGTATCTAAGGAGGTTCTTTTAAAAGGCATCCTGGATACTAGTGGACTATAGAGTTTCTCCAATCTTCCTTTGGAACTTTCAACTCAACCAGCTGCAAATACTGTTAACATAGCCTCTAAGGTTCAGTCCATAAATGGTATTATTGTGTGTTCTAATGAATTTACTCTTTGGCATAGTAGACTAGGACATACTAATGTTGTCAATCTGAAAGTCGTATTGAAACTTTGTAATATCTCTTTACATAATAAAGATTTCTTTGAATTCTGTACATCTTGTAGTATTGGCAAATCACATAGATTGCATGCTCCAAATTCTTACACTGTTTACTCTTCACCCTTTGAACTTGTTCATGTGGACTTATGAGGGCCCTCCCCTAATGTCTCTAGTCAGAGCTATTCTTACTATATGGCCATTGTTGATACTTTTACAAAGTACACCTGGTTGTACTTTCTGAAACAGAAATCTGATGCCTTAGTGATTTTTCAACAGTTTATGGTTTATGTCCAAACTCAGTTTCAAACAACCATTAAAGCTGTCCAACCTGATTTTGGAGATGAGTTTAGGCCACTTACCAAATACCTAAACGAGTTAGGCATAATTCATAGGTTAACATGCCTTCATACCTTCCATCAAAATGGATCTGTAGAAAGGAAAAATAGGAGTATAGTTGAGATGGATTTAACTCTATTGGCTCATGCTAATCTTCCCATTGAGTTTTGGGATCACAGTTTCACCACTTCTATTTATCTTCTAAACAAACTACCCACCTCCACCTTTCCCACTTACACTTCTCCTTACCATGCTTTGTTTAAGAAAATACCTGATTATAAAAGTCTTAGAGTTTTTGTATGTGTCTGCTTTCCTCATCTTAGGCCATTCAACAAAAACAAACTGCAGTTTAAAAGTGCTGAATGCACCTATTTAGGGATTTCTCCCCATCACAAATGGCATAAGTGTCTTAGTAAGGATGACAGAATTTTCATTTCAAAAGATATTGTGTTCAATGAATCTCAATTTCCTTACTCAAAAATTTCTCACACAACATTCCAAAGTGATCAAAGTAAAACTCATAGAACCTCTAGGTCAAAATTGACATTGCCTAGTCTCACTCAAGGCAACTGTCCTAGTAATGAAAACAGTCCGTCTCAACACAGTGCTAATGCTCAGAATATGCCACTTACTGCTAACTCTGACCCTAGAACAAAACAGGTTATAATCATCCCTACTACTGCATCAGGTATTAACCATCAGGTTTTCACTAAGTCTGATTCATAGCAGTTGGTTAACAACATTAACCACCCTTCTAACACTTCAGCAGAACTAGAAATTCAAGTTGGCGATAACAGTTCTGAACATCTCTCTACTTCCCCACAAAATAATAATTCTTCTCATACTGTCTCTCATAACATCTCACCTTCACATGTCAGTCCTCCTCCACCACCCTTAGTGACTAACACACACCCCATGGTCACTAGAGGAAAAATTGGAAATCTCAAACCCAAAGCCTTTTTAGCTCACTCTAAACCAACAACTATCAAACAAGCATTAACTCAACCTCAATGGTTTGAATCTATGAATCAAGAGTATAATGCTCTTCTAACCAAAAACACATGGACCCTCACTTCTCTACCATCTCACAGAAAGGCAATAGGATGCAAGTGGGTTTTTAGGGTCAAAGAAAATTCAGATGGTACACTCAACAAATATAAAGCCAGGTTAGTAGCAAAAGGCTTTAACCAACAATATGGATTTGATTATTATGAAACCTTTTCACCTGTTGTGAAACCAACCACTATAAGAGTCATCCTCACTCTAGCCTTGACTCACAAATGGGATCTTCAGCAAATTGACATAAACAATGCTTTTCTGAATGGAGCTCTTAATGAGGAAGTCTACATGGTGCAAACTTTAGGGTTTGAATGTGGTGATAAGTCCCTGGTATGTAAGTTAAATCGAGCACTATATGGACTTAAGCAGGCTCCCAGGTCCTGGTATGAGAAACTTCACAAAACTCTTTTCAATTTGGTTTTACAGCTAGCAGATGTGATCATTCTCTGTTTACTTATAATCAGTCTGGTGTTACACTCTATGTGCTTGTGTATGTAGATGATATCTTGATCACAGGTTCTTTATCTCCTTTGATTCATAAGCTCATCAACAAACTTCATGACCAATTTGCTCTCAAGAAACTTGGGAAGCCTGAATACTTCCTTGGACTAGAAGTTAAATATCAACCCAATGGTTCTCTCATACTCACTCAAACAAAATATATCAGGGACTTACTAAGTAAGGTTGCTATGGAAGAAGCCAATGGCCTGGAAGCACCTATGCTTAGTCATTGCAAGCCTAGCAAGTTTGGTACAAATATTATGAAGGATCCATTGAAGTACAAATTAGTTGTTGGTGCTTTGCAGTACATTACACTTACCAGACCTGATGTTGCTTATTGTGTTAATAAAGCTTGTCAATTCATGGCCAATCCACTTGATAATCACTGGAGCATGGTCAAGAGAATACTCAGATATCTTAGTGGGACTTCTACCCTTGGTCTCCTCCTATCTCCTGCTTTTCCCAATCAAGATTGTAATATGGTGAACTGACTTTTTATATTTAAGCAAGCAATGTTGCGGTAAGCATGAGTCGCCACCGACTTTTATTTTATCCAATATAAAGAAAGGCTAAAAGAACAGAAAAAACCTTTTTGAAAGAGATTGAGTTTGGGGGGTATGTTATACAAAGGGAAGGTTTAAAGCACCCTTTGTATCCATGGTTATCCATGTACTCTTAATTGCTTGGCTCACTTTGTTTTCAAAAAAAGTTTGAAGTTTGAGAAAAAGGATTTGAATAAGGACTTTAGCTTGTAAAATAAGCGTAGACTTTTGAAGATTTTTTGAAAGAGGAACGTTGAATTTAAACTAGAGCAAACAATTAGTAGCAACTACCTTAAGTTTTGAAAAAATATTCTTTTAGCTTTTCAGGCCTATCCATACCATAGCAGGGTAGGAAGTCCTTTATTGGATTTAAAGGGTCACCGGAGTTACCGTTTGCCATAAGACTGACCCTACCATAAAGAGGGCAGGTAGTCTAAGGGAAGGATATAATAGTTATTCTTAGGCAGCATGCGAGGATACCTTAGCAACTGGAACAATCATCATGTTTTACCGAAGCAACTTCGAGGGACTAGATCTCATATGATGATTTAAATGACTTAGGCAACCTTTGCTTTAGGTATCCTCGGAATCGAGGGACTTGACTAATTTAATAAATTAATGCAATAGGCAACAGTAATAAGGCAACAAGGCAACAATATGGATTGCCCTAAAGGTGTGTGTGTGGCACAATCATGTGGTTTAATTCAGTTATATTATCTTGTAATTAGTGAGCTACGTTAATTCAAGGCTTGCACTCCCTAAGATTACTAACCACGCAGTCGAAAAATACAGAAATTAAAGGCATAATTTAAAAGTCCTACGCTATTACAATAAACACCTGCGGGGAAGGGGAAAAAACAGAAAAATAAGGGCAAGACAAATAAAGGGGCAAATTAATGCCAACGCCTTGAGCCTTCATCGCAACCCTGATCAACCCTGAAAATTACGAGCGAAGAAGAGAAAAGGTTAGTGCATTTAAAGATCAACAACTCTAATTTACCAAAATAAATCAAAGTTAATACAATTTAAACAAAATGAAAAAAAAATTTAATTTTAAAAAAAACGAAGGTTCGATTAAATATAACCATTAAATAATTATTGGATTAAATCCTAATTATTTAATTGATTAAAATTATATTATTAAAATAAAATTGAATTTTTTATTAATATAAAAAACAAATATTAATAGAATTATAAAAATCGAACTTTCGATAAAAAGTAAATAATAATAAATTTATTATGAAGAAACTAATTTATTAGAATAAATAAAAACAATTATAATAGTAAAAATAAAATAAAGAAATTAAATAAAAGCATTTATGTAATTAAAACTAAAAAAAATTAAAAAAACTTAGCTCTGATTCCACGTGGCACGCTGGTGAATGTCTTTGGTACACCTGCGCTTCCTGGTGCGTTTGATTTGATCTGAGAATGATCCAATGAATGCACGCTGAGGGACCACAATTCCTCCATGCGTCTTAATGTACCGGATCTATGAGTTCCCCCCATCCTTGCGCGCCTTTTCTTGGTTTGAATGGGCCAATGGCGTGGTGACACGCCTTCATCTTTCTCCTATATCCGTTGCCAAAAGTCCCCACTTTTACCTATGAATGTTCCTTCCATCGCTATAGGACCTGCA
The DNA here is from genome assembly GCF_029867415.1 of Vicia villosa. Taxonomy (NCBI): domain Eukaryota; kingdom Viridiplantae; phylum Streptophyta; class Magnoliopsida; order Fabales; family Fabaceae; genus Vicia; species Vicia villosa. The sequence goes on from NC_081180.1 coordinate 180,538,881, forward strand.
GAATACGAATACAGCGAAACTTGTCCAAAAAGTTTTCGCGACCACATCATTGTGATCGTCCAATCCTCACGAGTATGAAGGTACCTACAATTAGTCCTAATTTCTCCTAACAAGAGAAACCCTAATTCAAGGTCTCTAACCCTAATAATGGTGGTTCACTTATACCAGCATATAAACACAATTCAATTTCCATAAACGTTTAACACATCAAGGCAAACACAAATACGCATTCAAAAACCAGTTATGATGCATGAAATTATAGAATTGAGTTTGAAAAAGTTTGGACAAAATGTGAGTGTTGATGTCGTGTTGATGTCGTGTAATGGTCCACACAGGTTCAGTGAACACCAAGGAACGTATTGGAACCTTCGAATCTCCCTGAATCTCTCTCCAACTCCAAAACTGAATATGAAATAGCTTGAACTTTTGCAAGCTTGAATGTGGTTCTTGAGGCAGAGAAAAAGTGTCCTAGTGATATGTGTAGGTTGTGTACTTATAAGAGATGGAATTAGGGTAAAAATTCTGGCAAGAATCCATTTTAATCTTTGATTTCCAATGTGGAAAATTTAATTGGAAATATGGTTTTCAAAGCTTCCTAAATTGGCCAAATCTCAATATTCTCAAATCAATCTTGGGGAGCACGAAATTATATTGATAATATGAATTAAATGATGATTGAATTTGATCCTCATAAGATCTTAAACCGAATATTTGATTTTCACATGATTTATATGAGTTAATTATCACTTTTAAATGATTAATAATTCATATAAAATCAAATAAAATTAAATAATTCGTGACAATTAGATTTGGAGTCTTGTATGGCTTGAGGATCAAGATTGGATCATAAAAAATTGGGCCTCTTTACAAATAAATCCATTTTGAAGCCTTTTGTTTCACATTTGTCCCCTTAAAATTGTCCAACTTTGACAAGGCATATCTCCTTCAAGTTTTCAGGTATGGAGGAGTTCTAGGACTTTTTGGAAACCTCAAGATTTCATCTACAAGCAACTTTGACAAAAAATGATTTTGGTTGACTTTTAAAAAGGACCTATAATCTTTTGATCTATATATCTCAAATGAAGCATTTTTAGACTTGGCATGTGAGACACAATTTTGTAGGGAATTTAATTTCCTTCAAAATGAGCTTGAATGGGAAATTTCTGATGTTCCATGTGAAAGTTATGGTTTGTCAAACTTAAGTTGACTTTAGGTCACAAAACCATAATTTAGAAACTTTGAGTTTTGTTGATTGATCGGTCACCATTTATACTTAATTTCAT